>NW_025787429.1:0-13661 GCF_021130785.1 Homalodisca vitripennis
CTGCCCTCGTCATGAGTCCAGGAGCGATGGTGGAGTGTGGGAGGGGTGCAGGGGCGGTGGCCTAGCCGCCATTGCTGCTCTCCTCATTGGTCCAAATAACTCCATAAGAGCCCCATGTTTTACGGCTCAATTCCTGCGCTAGTCCTACTTGTATGTGGTGAATATATTTAACTGTAATTAATCTGACAGCTTGTTTTTTTAAGATCATTTATTCGCTTATTTTCATTCATTTTGTATTACAGTGACAAAAATAACCCTCTGATTTGTATATAATTTAAGTATTATAAGCATCATTTTTTCGTACGGTTTTCATATAAATTGTTTTTAAAATGTTTTTTTTTCCGTACGGATCTATAACGTTTGAAGAAGTCTAAACCACCTGTATATGAACTCTAATGAGTTTAACAGTGGGTTTTTGGGCTTAACAAGTTCAGGGTTTTTTATAGATATTAGAAACTCAAATTCATTAACAACACAAACACATTACACATTAGTTTGTGCAGGAAGTTTCATATTCATTTTAGTAATGTGATAAGACTGTGTTTGCCACAAGTTCTAGGCAATCAATAACCTCGTTTTATCCTGCATGCTATTTAACTTGATCAATAATATTTAAAAAACCCAAAAAAACATTGTTTAGCATTTTTTGCTAGACAGTGTATTTGCGAACCCAGCTTAATCATGTGAGAAACATCATTAACGACACTAGTTTTTAGGTTAACATTATTTTCTTGCATACTAGTGTAATGACTGTGAATGAATGGGAAAAGGGAGAACTTCAATCGCAGACAAATTGCATTGGCAAAAGGAAGTCCATTTGAAATGGAACCCGCGATTTGCCTGCCACTGCCAAGTGCTAGTTGCAGCGTTTCCCCTCCTCGATTTTGTTTGCTCGTGTGAAACCGCTCTACAGACATCAACTCACTTTTAAACACATTAGACTTACGAGTTTCCAAAGTATGATAACGTTATAAGGCGCTTGTTCGATAATTACAAGTATTCGATCAACTGCCTACAATCACTCCATCACATTACAACATAATAGGCTACTTCCGTTGAAAAATTACACCCAAAGAAGACGCCTTGCAGAAGGGGAAGGAAGATGGCACGGATCTCCTCTCAACACTGACCAATCCTGCTGCAAGTCATCCCTGAAGGTATCTTACTGTTTGCAGAGTCAGACGTCACCCATTTTAAATGAGAGGATTTTAAAAATATTTAAGTTCTTTTCCTATTATAGAGAAAATTTCTGTATTGGCTTTTCTTGTGACCAAATGTACAGATCGTGTATTCCATTTACACTTATAGTGCTATTTTTAATACAGAAAAACTTAAAATTTTCAACAATTTACAAATTTTATGAATTCAGTGTTTAGTCTTTTGAAAAGAGTTGCTGTAATTTTTTATTCTCTTTATGAAATTTTTAAAAAATTAAAGGAATTCTACCACACTTATAAAACCCTGTGATAAACTCATTTCCTAAAATTTATGTAAGTCTATACAATAGTTATTAGAAAAATATGTTTAAAAATCTTCAAAAAATATTTGTAAACTTTATCTGATTTCAATATTTTTATAATTTTGTTTTGTATAATTTATGTAGAATTTTTTGGTAACACGTGTGGTGTTATATGAAAGTACAAATAATTGATACTTTGTAAGTAATTAGTGCATACAGCTCCATGAACAAGTTGGCTAGCGATACAACACATGTTTTTCGTAATGTAATAGTATTTACCACAACCCCCAGTTGAAATTTTTTTTTCTAATTTTAAAATACACATATATAATACTGTAATATAATTTTTCTAGTTAAATGATAGGTAACAAATGAAGGGGTCGGGGGAAGAAATAGATAAAGTCCACATTTTATGAAAAATTTTCAGGAAACCGCAGTTTACGATATCTATATCCTAAGTACACACTGGTTTTCACGTAAAATAAAGAGTTAAAGCCGGTTTTTTTATGTATATAAGTTTATAATGAAACCTTATACTTGCGGCAAAAAGTGCATAAAAATCTTTGTTAAATACTTTATGTTTAAGGAGTAAATTTAATGAAACATATTTTGACTATACTGGGGAAATAAGGGGGGATATTACACACGGACTTATCTCTTTCATTCCCCAGTTGTTGTTCATAAATGACTAGACCAGCACATTCAAAGCAGAAACTTAAATTTTATTGTTACATTATTATAAAAAAAGATACATTTAAAAGAAAACATCCTAAAGAAGTTTTTTTTTTTCACTTTTACTTAGATTTCAAATCTTCCTGAATATGTCCTGTGCCTCTGGACCATCAAAACTTTGATAAGTTGCTGCAGGTCGAGCTACTATACCGCACTTATGGGGAAGTGCCTTGAAACATAGCACATAACTCCCAAAGTCTGTAAACATTATGGAGTATTTTTTTAATGTTTATATTTTATGACAATTTAATATTTAAATTTTTAAAAACTCAAAAGGGCCGTTTACCAGAATTTTAGTTTAGTTACATCATTTATCTAGGATACAAAGAAATACAAAATATTGTATTAAAAATATTACCTCAACCAGTGTTAGCTAGCCTCAGTCAGTGTGAACTCAGCTGCAAGATTTCTTTGATTGATTCCTCTTTATTATTCCTGGTATAATTCCCCAAGCCACCATGATATGTTGCCGAAAAACATGTTTTCCAAAGCTCTTATCAACAAACATAGATCTCCGTTATTGGGCCTAATTTTTGAATTCTCTCTTTGCACAAAATGATTCGAGATGTTTGGTCCAACTCCATAAAAAAGACACTTTGTAGCTGGATTTTGGTCATCGATTGGGTATCCAATGGAGTTTACAACGACGGAGTTGGTTTCCTTCTAGCTGCCTCCAAATGTTCTTGCCAATCTTTTTGTTTGTTCCAACCACGCTTTAGGGTTTAGAAGAGCCATGTGCCTGTCGCCAGTCCGAGGTAACTGTGACCACGAATAGGGTATGTTAACTGTGACACATTGTAAACCGCTTCTCCAAAATGTACAAGATGGTAGTGAAGAAATCTGAATCATTGTAAAATTCTTATTTTCGGCCTCCCGAACAGGCATCGGAGAATATGTGAAGCTTTTTTACATTCATTGATAAGTGATTGTAAAAGAAAGTCGTGTACAATGAGAGCCAAAAACATCTTCCGCTTCCATTTTTCCCTGCTGCTTCAGTAAACAAGTAAAATATTGATTCACCTGTTGACAAGATTGATTAATGTTGAAAAACATTACAAAGACAATTGTCGCTTATAATAAAGGGGGAGGCGGGGCGTCATTCGTCGAGACATTTTGGGATGGGCAGGTTTTGCGTCCAAAATCAAATAACAAATTGCTTCTTCATTTGTGGATTTTTTTCTACACATCTTTGTCACATGCTCTTTTCCTCATTATAAAAAGCATCTGCTTTTCTTTTGTGCTCAAAGTTAGTTTCAGTTTGTATTTTCCCTACTTCTTTTTGTAGCTACATTCTCTTCTGATTTAAATTACTTTTCACAATTATTTATTTCGCAATTCAATGGACCTACACTTTTTGAGTTTAGCTCATCGCAAGCCGAGCAAGTTGTCTTGATACAGTGGATATCCAATATCCAATGTTGAAACTCTTTGCAACAAAAGAACTCTTCATTATACTTTGTCAAAAGATACTTTAACTTGGGGGTTTTTCATCTTGGAAAAAATCTGTGCATTTTTGTAACATTGGAGGTTTTTGGTCGAAAGGTAAACTTTTTTGGTGTCCCCCTCCAAGCCCAGTTAGTGAGAGTTTTCTAGGATGAGAATGGACGCTAAATTATGAGTGCGAAAATCTTGTCTAAAACTTCATCACTAATTTTATGTTGGCGGTTTTCTCATGTTTTCCTCTTCTATTTTTTGGGGCTGAATCCAGTGTCTTTTAATGCAGCAGCAATACGCTTCAACTCTCTTTTTTTAAAACCTATTCCCATGAAATGAACGACACAAAACGCCTTTTTACATACATTCATACTCTTTTGTTTCAACTTCAATTCGCCCCCTTACTCTGTACTTGTAAGTACAGTTAGCTTCATTTTTTCTTGCCTCTTCTTCAGGTTTCCTATTCCGTCGACGAGCATACAGGTACAACAGAGATTAGGCCCGGATAAGTAGGGGAGTCTTGTTTCGTCCAGAGCTAGCCATCAAGTTAAAGGCATTTAGGACTGATTTTTTTGCATCGTCTGGCACTTCTCCTCTCAAAACATTTTAACGCTTACAATGGCAGTTCTTCTCCTAACTCAATTGACTCGATAAGTTAATTTTTTTCATTACATCAGAAAATTCTTCCAAAGGGCCTTTTCTTTTTCTACTTTCCCCTACTCACCCCCATTACCTTCATCAACATTAATGTTTTTCCATGTCACTATACTTAGTATTTTGTACTTATATAACCTACCAACACTTCACTCAGCACACAATTCACTATTACCAAAATACAAAATCTGAATTGAAAAAAAACCCCCACCTTCACAACACCATAAGGAAATATACTAATTGAAATTCACACAAAATAATTAACCTTATCAACTGATTCTGCAAAGGAAAGCAGCAAGCAACAAACTAAGAATAATTGTCCATAAAAAGACAAGTTCCCAACCAGTCATGTGGGCGCAGCAGGGGACCATGGGGGAAATCCAAGATGAGCGTGAGGACTGATCCCTTTATATTGCCAAACTTCGTAGTTCGTGTTCATGGACCTGATCCCTTTCTTTGCCCCTGATCGTAATTATTTTATTTAATTTTTTTCTGGTGGACTGGTCCCGTTTATTTTGCACAAAGAAAATCATTCATAAACTGTTGTATTTGCTACCTAAGAATAAAGTGGCATTGATTATCTCAAAATTAGAAAAAACATGGATCGTTATCCCCTTTTTCCCTCGAACCCCCATTCAAAATAAAGTATAACTAATACAAATTTGTTTTTCTGCAAACTTTTGTTATAAACTGTGTATTTTTTGTTCCCTGTTAAATTTTTAATTTGAGATGAACAAACTAAAGGTAATTTTAAAAGAAATATAATATTAAAAATATTGAAAAGAAAAAACGTATTGTCATAATAGAAACTCTATTGACTTATATGTTATGCCAATTTCAGCTTGACACTTGCCTGACCAAATGCTTGAGAATTGAAGAAGTCAAGGACAAAACTAATTAAAACAGCTCATTCCGTATTTTCTGTGAAATTCCCTAGAATGCGGCTTTCGATTAACGTTACGAATGCTGGGACTTGCAATCATTTATTCATCTACCTTCTCAGAATATGTGTTGTTTAATTTCAGAGTGAATTATTTCCAACTGAGAATTGTTCCAATTTGTATACCTATTGCAAAATAAATAATAATCTTTTTTCCACTTTGAAGGAGATCCTGGATTTTTTCTGATCCCAAAAATCTATTGTAACAAAGGAGTTGGGGTTCGTACTTGTGTTTTCTTAAAAAGGTTGTTGTGGCATGGCACTATATTCCAGAATTGTAATAAAATTATTTCAGTTAATCATGCCAGTAAAGGCTCCAAAATTAAAAATATTATTATTATGTTTTAAAAGTTACTAAAATGCTGCAACTTTTAAACAGATTTGTAAGCGAAAATCTAGAACAAAAGTTGAAACCCAAGACAATAACACCAACTAGAAGAAAAAAAAACGTCATATGAAATGTTCAAAAAAAACCATCATATGTTTCACCGCACTGACGTAAGAGAATACAATTTAACATATCCTGCCAGCTAAATGAAATACTACTATTCGAGAAAATCTTTCCTACGAAAAGGCATCATAATCAAGATGTAGTTACTGAAAAATACTGATTGAACAGTATATGAGATTATCCCACCAAGTAAACAGTTGGTCTCATTTTGCACCTCCCATTGGAGATTCAGAAGAACGGTTTTCTGGATCTCTTGTCCTTGTTTCTAGGGAATCGAGAAAATGAAGGTTTCTGAGATGGGGGATGTTTCCTACGACAGTTTCCTCTTCTAACAGAAACTAGATGACAGTAATTGGCACAGCTCCCAGGTAAGATAGTTCTCCAGCTGGTGGCCAGGTAGGTGGATCTTTACCTGTGTGAAAGGAAACGAATATTAATGCAAAGGGATGAGAACTCTTCGTATTTGTTTGAGTTCACATCTGTTTGAAAGTTATACATACAAGACCGGTGACGGAAGACGTTCCAAACGAACCCCCTTGCGTTCTTTTGTTTCACAAACCATTAGAGACGCCTATTGTTACAAAGGAGCTCATTAATGGTTATCCGGCCAGCTAATATCCATCAATATAATTGTTACCGACACGACTGTAGGTATCGTTATGTAAAGATGTTGATCACCATCATTTTTTGGATAAGTAATCAAAAAGGTAGAACCGAAACGAGTGGAGTACAAATTTTACGGAGACCTGGCTACATTTTTAAAAAAGCGATTTGTGTAGTTTCAGCCTCCATTTCAACGACACGACGCACGAGAGGAATGGGAATACTAACCTCACTCCCTTAAAATAGGCCGAAAAAACTTTCCTCACCAGATTGCCACTACCTGCTGGAGATGATGGATTTCCAAATTAAATTTTTGCTCGTGAAGTTCTTTACCCTCTTTACTATCAAACCCAAAACCATGTACATGTTTCTTATATAATAACCCTATATTTCACATTTAAATTTCCATTATTTCTCGCATTAAAGCACTGCAATTACATGTCTATGTTTTATTAAGACAGATACTAAATACTTTTGTTAGCGATCTTCCAGCCCCGGCGGTGGGAAAGATTAGTGCTTAATGATATATACACCTTTCCTGTAGAGTACCAATGGACGCCTGGGTCATGAAAGGAGAAAGTTATGAATTAATATGATACATAAAGAAATACTCAAAGAAAATACTTTGCAGTAAAACTTAATCAACATTTTACTTTATTAGGTTGACTTGAAAGCGAACGTAAAATTGTTATGAATAAAAACAGAGCAACAATCATTCTTCACCTCCTTAAATGTTTCTTTAAAATTTTTGGAAATACTAAACACCGTGAAGTTAAATTATCAATCAATAAGTCTAATGAAATCGAATAATAAAAATGCAATTCCTTAGGGATATACCACTAAAATAACAAATACCTCTTGTGAAATAAATTTTATTTATTTTAATATATTGCGCAAGTTAATATTTGCTTTGTAGATATTTTTTATTTGTTTAAGGTAGAGGTAACCTTTAAGGTAGGTTATGGTGTAAATTTTTATTTTATGGTTTATTCAGATTTAGAGAAAACATGTATATTTGTATTAAAAATCATTATAAATATTAAAATTAATTTATGTTAGAAAATGTAAAAATTGCATGATAGCGTTTTGGATGTATCACAAAAAGTCCCATAGATAGAAAACGTGAAATAAATTGTAGTTGATTGCTCCAAAATAGTTTGATTTATTAACTGAAACAAACGAAAATGTTGGGTTATTTCATAAAAATGGTAATAAAACTTTATTACAAAACCATAAGCCGTCATTTTTGTTATTCATTTAGTTATTCACATTGTGTAAGAGTGGAACAACTCATGGTTCAGTATGTTCATTGTGGTTCATTGTGTCTTGAAACAAACGGCAATATTTTTAAGCTATTCCGGTCATCATCAAGGAATATATAGAGCATAATATTAATTAAACTATCATCCTTATAGGAAATATTAAGTAATTATTTCAGTTTGGGTTTTAATGCAGTTTTTCGTATTTCAATTTTGTAGCCCTATTTATTTTCCACTCTCGTCTATATATAATAGATTACTTGGCAAGGAACTTTAATAAAAATAATAAGTAATAATTATAGTAGAGAACTAAATAACCTTTTTAAAATCTTTTAAAATCAGTTTTAGAAACGTGTATAAATATTACAAACATTTCTAAGCAAGTAATCAAATTCCTAAAACTTAAATTTTAAATATTCGGAATGTTACTTAAATTTACTCCGTACATTAAAGCGATTAGTAGCGCTTATACATTATAAAAATATGCTTTTATATGGAGAAACCAAAAACTTATTTTCCACACAGCAATTGAATAATCAATTTTTTTTCTTATATAACATAAATAAAGGCTGAATGTTTTATTGAAAAACAGTAACTTTAGAATCAATTTTCTAATATGTGATATAGCTGACTACATGTACGATTTTAACATTGCCTAATTAATATCTTAGGCAACATTCTAAAAAGTATATTCCTGGTTAACTGTATAATTATGAAAGTCCAAAATTTAACTAGTTATTTGTGTTAATTTATTCTTTGTAAGCTTTACAGACGATATAGTTAAATGCCTTGGCTATATAAGTTGAGGTTAAAGACATAAAAGGTATTTTTACCTATATTTTACATATTCTCAGACACTGCACTTGGGCCTTTTCTCGAAATGCTGACAAATACACACGTAAAACACACACAAACACACACAAACAGCACAAGCACACACACGCACACACACAAACTCACACAAAATCACACACACAAACAGCACATCGCGCGGTGTATCAGCTACCCGGGTTAATGCAATCTATAACTTGCGGGACATTTACCAATCCTCCTCTATATTTCACCCTTCCTTTACTGAACGACCAATTATTTATCAGTAATTAAAAAAAAACCAGACAGGTGGCTGGTGTACTCCTTGAATTTTTCCGAGAGTGCCTCTAATTAAATTTGATGACAAATTACAAATATTTCAAGTATTTAAAAAGGATTTTCAAAACACTTTAACAAACTCCAAGGAAACGAAAAAAAATAACTACCCACATTAATTTATCGTAATTAAAAAAACCAGACAGCGGGTATACTCCTTTGAATTTTTCCGAGATGCCTCTAATTAATGACGACAAATTGACCAAGAATTATTTAAGTATTTAAAAGATTTTCAAAATACATATAACAAACTCCAGGGGACTTGGGTTTGTGGTCACTGAGATCGGAGGCTTTGTGTTGCCTTTATAGCCTCAACAATTAAGTTGAATGAATATGAGAGTCCAATTTAAAAGTCCTATAATAAAAATAAGTAAATTCTACATTATGAGGTTGTTGGGAATTCAATTGAGTTAGTTTTGAATCTGCTTAATGTTATTGTATTTTAATCCTCCAAAATTAAAGTTGAAAGTCGTATAACTTCCACTCTAGATGCGATTAGAAGTGGTTCTGAGTAGATATCACCGAAAATGATCCCAGATTATTTGACGAGAATGCTTTTGAGGTAATGCCATTAAAAAAATTGAGTCGAATTGGAAGTAAAATGATTACGCATTAAAGCTGATTAACACTACTTGATTAAATTTTTAAATTGAAAAAACGTTAAAATCTGCAAAGACGAGCTATAAGAATAATGATAATTAAGTCTCCGTATGAACCCGAAACGAATTTCAATTATTTTTAACTAGAATAAGCAATTCAAAAATGGCCTAGACCCAGGGAAAATTGTTGAAGATATTTTCATTCTGGCCCAGTCAGAATTTCTAAACTTTTTCATATTTAAACCCCTTAATCCTATAGGATAATTATCACGTATAATAAATATTAAAAGTCTAATATATACTTGGCTTATTTTTGAATCAGGATGAAAAGTATAAATTTTCCAAAATGGTGATCTAGATACCCTCCTCTCGCTGGATTTATCTGCAAAGAACCATTAAAATGAGGTTGGGAGGCTATTTGCTTCATCTCCCTAGAACCTTGATTCACTTATCAGGTTGGATTGAAGAAGTAATTACATGATATAAACTAAGAAAAGAGTATAGTAAAAAAATATTTTTAAAACCCTCCAAATGTTGTTTCATCAAAAATTTTGACTAAACCAAACATTCCCCTGGTATAATTCTACTTAATTACAGTTTATTCAGGCAACGTATCGATTCGAAAAAATTTCATGCCCATTGGGATTCCCGGGAAAAAAAAAAACCCTAAGGAATTACATATAGTTTTATTTCCTCTTTGTATTGTTAGTTTTTAAACGTACCCAAGTTCGTAGTTTTGGGGAAAACGTAAAAAGATGATGATGCAATTCATTGTGTAACCCGCCATGTTGTCGATGCCGGGGGCCTCTGAGTTGTTGAGTTGTGACGAGTCCGTGGTTAGTTGTAAGTTCTTTAGTAGGTTTATTTGTGTTTTAAAGTGGTGTTGTGTTTACTTAATTATTGCGTAGTAGTGCAAATAAATTTATTTTAGAATAAATAAATTTCTCGAAAATTTTTCCGGGGGAAAAATTTTTTGAGGGGGGGGGGGGGGGGGGGGGGGGGGGGGGGGGGGGGGGGGGGGGGGGGAATTTAAAAATGAAAAATTTTTTTGGAACTCTTTAAAAAAAAGTTATGGAATTTATTTTACTACTGCTGGTTTGTTTACTTCATTCTGAGTAATAAAAAATGCAAAATAACATGTATTGAAGTAAAAAATTTTATTAAATAAAACTTTTATTAGCAAAAATCCTTTTCTAACACCCTTTTTTCCCAAATTTATGCGCATTCCCCTGCTTTTTTTTTATATAGAGTTAAATTTTAGGGTTTCCCTAAATTTGTATAAATTTCTTAGTTTTTTCTGAAACTAGAAAAAAATTTTATAAAAAAATGGTTATCTTACTTTTATAGGTTTTTTTACCATAACTTGGTTTTCTAGGTATGGTCCCCCCCAAAATTTTTAAAAAAAAAGTAAATTTTGAATTTTAAAAGGAAAAGAAATTTTTTAGTTTAAACAATTTTTTTTAAGGCCAAATTTAAAAACTAATATTAATTTTATTTTTAAATTTTTTAAAACAAAAAATATAAAACTTCTATAATATATATTACTTTTAAAATTTTTATTTTTTAAAAAATTTTTAAAAAAAAAAACCCCTTTCACGAGGCTCCCAAAACATGCCCCCCACTACAGGAAAAAATGACCGCCAGTTTTGGGGGGGTTAAATTTTATCCCCATTTAATTTCTAAGATATATAAATATAATTATTTTATTTAATTTTTTTCTTTATATATAAAAATTTCTTGTGTGCGTGTGGAAAGGTAAATGAAAATCCTCCTTTAAAAGGTGGACCGGTTTTAAAAGAAACTTTTTGGGGTGCTTCAGTTTTGGGTCCGAGAATGGTTTAGATTCAAAAAAATTCGGTCCAATTTTAAAAAGGTTTATTTAAAAATTTTTTAAAAATAAAAAGGGTTTTTGATGGTGGAGGGGTTTTACATTGGATCCGCCAGACTGCGCCCCCGACACTAAACAAAGTGGACTGTTTCTTAACAACTTTGAATAAATTTTTCAGGGGAATTCAAACAAAGAGGCAAAAAACATTTTTTTAAATTTAACATTTAGAAAGTTTTTTAAAAATTTAAAATTTGTAAAGTGCTTGAAACAAATAGTGTTAAATGCAGATTGCAAAAAATGAAGTTTTTAAACCCAAAAGTTCAAAGTAAACATTGTAATATTACAACACCCGCCATAATGTTTTTTCTATTTTAAATTTTCCCCGGTTTTCCCGACAGTTTGGGGCCTAAACAAATTTTGGTTTTGTTGTTTTGTAACAATTTTGTAATTTATTGTGGAGTGCTAATTTTATTAAAACATTAAATTTTTGATTTAAGAAAAATTTTAAATGTAGTTATTTTTTTAAAAATTAAGGAGCTCAATTTTGCACCCTTTATTTGAAGGGGAAAAATATATTGGTCGCAAACCTTTAAATAAAACCCAAGTAGCAAACAAATCCCAAAAAGGGTTTTGTTTCTAAAGTGTGAATATTGTTAACAGTTTAGAAAAACAAGTTTTAAACAATTGGGGTTTAAAAAAATAATTTGGTTTTAATTTACATTTTTTAATCCCGCAGTCAGAATTGGCCCCAAGGTTTAAAAAAAAGAAAACAAAAAAAAACACAAAGTGTGAATAACAAATTAAATTTTTAATAGGTAGGGAAAATTTGGGTTTTTAAAAAAAATTTCCCGGGTTTGGGCCCCGTTCCCAAAATTATACTGTAATTTTTAAAATTTCTAATTTTATAACAAGTTTTATTTTTTAAAATTTTCAACTTAATTTATTTTAATGCTAAAGGGAAAGTTACAAAATTTTTTGTTAATCCTTCAGGAGTGTCCCTAAACAAATTATTAAGGGGGGTTTTCCCAAAAGGGCTGAAGTATAATAAGGGGCCTCCTTTAAAATCAATTATTGAAAATTTTTGAAACCAAACCAAACTAAAACCCCCAAAAAAGGGGTTTAAAAGTTTTTTTAAATGGCTAAGTATAATAAGCAACCCCCATCACAATCGAATTAAAAGATAAATTTTTTGAATAAACCTACCAAAAAATACGAAATTTTATTAAAGTTAAATTTTTTGGGCCAAAAAAAATTTTAAAAATTTTTTAAAATAAATTGTTGTTTAAAGTTTGGAGGGGTTTTATATTTGGATTCCGACAACTGTGCACGACATTAATAAAAAGGAAAAATGAAACTTTAACAGGGCTGTAAAAAATTTTCGCCCGAAGTTCCCCAAAGAGGCAGAAACATTTGTTTACATTTAGATTTTTCATTTTAAAAAATGCTTGAAACAGGGACAAAAGCAATTGAAAATTTTTAAATTTTTTACCAAAAATTTTTTTTAAACAAACATTATAATAAAAAACAAGCCATACTTTTTAATCAATATGTCTTAAAAAGCATAGAGTAAGCAAAAACATAAAAAAATAACACCACTTCTTTTTCAATATTTTCTGTACTCATTTGGAGGATAGACATTATCCAGATATAAAATTGGAATTTTTTAAAATTTTTAAAACTGAAATTAAACATTTTTGTGCTGTACAATGTGTGTGTGGTTGTTTGTAAGGTTCATGTTTTAAAAGTAAATCGCAAATAACATTAAAAATAATGAATGAAGTTAAAAAAGTGTAATCGTGGCCGCGATAATTTATAAAAGCCAACAGGCAAAAAGAAGAAAATAAAAAATAAAACATCGTTAATTATTGGGAGTGCCAAAAATTTTAATAAACATGAATAGGATTATTGGCGCTTACCCCAAATAACCCAAGTAGCATACAAAAAAAGCTTGTGTTTTTTATTGTGAAAACTATTGTTAAATTTTGATAATCAATTTTTTAAAATATGGGTTAAAAATATTTTTTTTGTAATTTCATTTTAATGTGCATCAAAATTTGTCAGATAAATTCAAATTTTAATAGATACAAATCCATGTGTGAATAACTATTTTAATAGTGTAGGAATTGGTTTTTTAAATTAAAATTTGTTGGGGCCCGTTCTGATACTATACGTAATTTTTAAATAACTATAAGAAATTCGGTAGTTTGATAGGCTAATCAGGGAAAATTTAATAGGGTTATAGATATAAAATTGGCATTTTAGTAAAAACCTTTTAAATGAATTTCCTAAATATTAAGTGTGCAGCGATTTATCAGTTAATTTTTTTTTATAATAAATTGTTTTTTATCTTTGGGTTTTTTTAAAATTTGGTCCCGCAGAAAGCACTACGATGCAGTTTCAAATGTTTTTCTATTTTAATTCCAGGGTTTTCCCGACAGGCGCTATCAAAATTTGTGTTTGTTTTTTATCATCGTCTAATTATTGTGGGGAGTGCTAATTTTAATATTAAATTAATAGAGAATCACATGTGTCAATAACTATTGTTTTAAAAAAATT
>NW_025787430.1:0-13057 GCF_021130785.1 Homalodisca vitripennis
GATTTCTCTACCACTTCATAAACGCTCTAGTTGTTGACGTGAAGTTAGAATCAAGCCTCACTCGAAATTCGGATGAGAAAATCAATGCTGGAGTACTGTCGGCTCTCGAACGCGGACGAAATCACGAACAGACAATATCAGGGCCGGGGACCATTGTCTAATTGGGAGGACCCTCGGCCACCGTCCGCGTGAGCCATCAGCTAGTTTATCTCGCTACAGTTCCAATCATATTATTGCTTTATTTTACATCTGGTATAAAATTGAAAGTATGGTGCATATTCAGAATACAATAAAAAACTATGTTTGATCCATAAAGGGTTGTTAGTTTTAGTTAAGTTTTTTATCTTTAAAATTTTTAAATAAGAAAAAGTTACGGATTGTAATAAAATATTGTAAATATAGGTATTTTAGCTTAAAATATTGTATGGGGTCGTCGGATTGAATTTTAATTCCAAAAATTTTTTTGGTAGACTTTTTGTAAAGAGAATTACAAAGTGTTTGTTCCATTTGCGTGTATTAGTTAAAAATTCTGTTTTAAAATAAAAATCATAGCACAAGGACAACAGTGAAACGTAAATAGATAGAAAAACTTTCTTGCTATTACTTTTCTTAAAAGCAATGATTTTGGTCAATAGATGAGGAAAATCAAAAAAGCGCTTAGAATATATGAGATAACAAATATAAATTTTGTATAGATTTTTACTTAAGTATTAGGCAGTTCACGGTGACGTATGTTCACATGTGTTTTCACAGATTTTATATGTAGTACAAGATGACGGTTGTATAAAACGGTTTGAGAAATTTACATTTGCAATTAAACACAATAACTAATATAATCCCATGTCCGATTATTAAAAAACCTGGAAATGCTTAATCTAAATACTCTTTTAAACGAATTTATAAGTTCATATTAAATTAATTTCAAAGTTGTACAGTGGTGGTTTTTTATATAATTATGTGAATAATGTTCTTTTCGCTAATTTCGCCTATTGTATACTGCAATATAAAAAAACAGCTTTGCTTCATGGAATGCGCACATTTTTTATTTATGTTTATTTGATTATAAAAGTATGTTAAAGACTGTTATTACAAATATTTTTGTAACGCAACTTGTGAACGCTCATAAGACGGTAATGTATCACATAAGATATCAGTTTTACAAAAGTTTTCAAGCGAGCTTTTAACACATGAGGAAAATGTTAAATATGAACATCGACAGCCTTATAATACTTGTTCAATATTATATAAATATAAAATTTAAAATATCCACGAATAATACCTTAACCCATCTTAATTGTAAAAATATTTCAGGCCAAGCAGTCACACTCAAATAAGTTCTACCCCGACCAATGATGTAAGTGATATTGAAACCAGCCCGTTAGAAAGAGGTGGTGGGTTTTCGTGATTTTTAAACCAATAATTTAATAACCATTCTTTCAAATTTGTACAAAACACACAATGTGTAACATTTTATCCAACAGCAAAAATGGATTATAAATCAAGTATATTACAGATTTTGTTACTTTGTAACACTTTTGCAACATTTATCCTGGAGGAAATAAAAACTACATTCTCAGTAATAAATAGTGAATATAAATATTTTATTCCACATTAACTACTTTTTTTTTTTTTTTAGGTTTTTTTCTGTATTTATACTAATTAATAAGAATGTAGTATTGCAGATAAACTTTATGACAACTGGACTATCGCAGGGAGTAAATAGATTATGGCTCCATTGAGAGGAATTCAACTATTGCAGGATTTCATTTGTTGTGTTGGTGAGGCAAACCGCCACCGATATGTAGTTAGCAATAGTAGGATACATCTGTGATCCAGTAGGGGCTTGATTATCATGCGTTAGCTAGATCAAGTACAAAGGCCCTGGTGAACTGATTGCGGCCCGATGTCGACAATGCGGTGATCAGTCGTGGTCACGTGTTGTGGTTGGAGAGGTAAAACCGCACGATACTTTAGTTAGCAATAGCTAGCTACATCTGTGATCAGTAGGGGCTTGATTATATGGTTAGCAATCAAGATACACATAAGGCCCTGGTGAACTGATTGCGGGCCCGATCGTCGACAATGCGTGATCAGTGTGGTCACGTGTTGTCTCGCTTTTGTTTAAACTCCTACTCCTCCTGGGAATTTGAGTTTATTCTAAGTAATCATATTATTCTGAAGGTGCTTTGTAAAAGCTAAAACAACGAAAGTCTATTGGATTAAAAACAAATACTTATTTCCTTTATATTAATTTACTGACAAATTTCTACAGCTGTACATTTCGTTTTAGTGCAACTCATTGGCAAACACCTTCAGCTGTTGGTGATAATTAACATTGTGAACAACTGACTTTTTGTTTGGGATTTGTTTAAACACCTAAGGGGAAAGACATGTTACTCTCCTATTATCGGAAGTCGGGAAAAGAGTATCTTTGAACTAAGAAATACATTGTTTTGTCTTTTGTAATATGCAATAGAAAATAAATTAAAGTGGTGTTTTTCAAATCTTTTTACAGCCATATTTTCAGTACTCCACTTCAAATTCTCCCTTTGCATATGGAGCTACCGATTCCCTTTCTTTTTACTTTTTACGAATTTGGGATTGTACTAATTAAGGTACCAAAAACAAGGATAATTTAAATGGTTCTTGTCTTACGGAAGCTGTGGATGTGTGCATTGTTTGTGTTCGCTATATTATTCATGACATGGTACTTTTTATAAACATGGTACTAAAATTAGGGATATTTTAATTAAAAAATTAAAGTTAAGGATAGGACTGTCTATAGATATTATTTGTACTGGTTATAACAATGTACTGGCAGTTTCTTGTGATGCAAAACATAAATTTATGTGGAAGAGTTAACCAAACCTATCCTAATGTTAGGCTATCAGTGGTATGTATTGTTACACGAATACATAATAAGGTCTCAGAAGTAATATCTCAAATATCTATATTTAATAGTATTAGGAATAAACCAAGGTAAACTTCAGATCAGCCTTTATAGAAAACGTGTTTGTATGGATCAAGCATATGAGTATTCAACAATGGATAAATGTACAAAATGTAATAGTCAATAGGCAATTCATTGTTGTAAAACAAAGCTGGTGATTTGGGATTGGCTTTTAATTACATTTCCATCAGAATGCTATTGTTACAAATAAACATCCGAAAGAATCTATTTCCCAGTTACTGGCTGGATAAAATTTCGTTTGTATTTTTGTAAAGATATAAAACAACTAACACCAGCTTTCAATATTCCCAAAACAAACACGAACAATAGAAATTTTACGCTGGGCGATTCTTCCTCTTTCGGGATAGGTCGAGCGCTATACACTTTAAATTTGGACATTCTGCATTATAATTGGTTTTGTATTGCTACACTTGTCCATTGTTTTAGGAACAGACATGATCAATCACCAGTTGTTGTTAGTTATATTGGCTTATTAAAATCAGGTTACTTGGTAATTCCTGATTTTTGTGAACTTTACTACAGTTTAGGTATATTAGAAAAATGTTTAAAACCAACTCTTTATTTCATTGCTAATTGATACTTAACAAACCTAGAAAGTTAGTCACTATGATTCAAGTTTTATTTTGTTTATCCATTACGTATGATTTGTCAACTCTCATGTTTAATTTTTAAGCTATCTAATTTATAAAAAGCTTTAAAATATTTAACATGCAATTTACACCAATCTACAAAATATGTAATATACTCTTCAACTATTATGGATCTTATTTACACTGTTAACATTCGTACTATGTAATATAAGTTTGAAAATATGCTTCCAATTTGTAAGTAAATTCCTGTGTAAGTCTAATGCCCCAGTTTGTCGTAAGTTAATTCAGTTCATTATTATGACACTAATTAACATAATATAATAGAGAAGTCAATAAAAAATTACACATGGTTTTAGATTATTTAAAAAACTAATTTTTTTATTATTTATACACATTGCTGAAAACATTTTACAGTTGTAAGGATGAACTGGGAACTGTACCTAAAACTGGTTTTTAAAAAAATACACTTTTTGTCCCAGTTTTGGTGTAAGGGAAAGCACCTCAAGATTATTATAATTTGGACATTGGTTTAACAGTAAATGTTATAAAATAAGAAAGTTAAATGAATTGAGGAATATTCCTGTAGTATGTTTCAACAGGAAATATATTAAAACAATAAGACTATTCCAGTTTGAATCCTGTTGTAAACAGGAAGTTAAGCTGGAATACAACTTGGACAACCTCTGATATATAATACAGTTGAAGTCCAACTTGAAAGGTTGTTTTAAGGATACATACTCACACCCTAAATTATTATAGTGAGGAAATTTTTAAGTGAAAACTAATATATCTGTAGGTTAGAGCTGCTCAGGATACTTGAAGTAGTTATTTTGACTAGTAAGGTGTACCTATAAGAATCGCTGTAAAAACACCGCCGAGGAATTCATGCAAACTTTTTGATCTATTCCTATATATGCTACAAAGTTATATATTAAAATGTCATTTATTGTTAATAGTTTAGTTGACAAATTTATTTATTCCACGATTTTCTTGTTGCCTTCATGAAACACTTTTATCAATTTAAAAAGGTTTACCAACGCTTAGACAAGTTCCATAGAGCGCGATTTCACTGTTGTCTATATAAACAAAAGTTTTTAGACAATTTCATATATATATATAACCTAGAAACACTAATGTTTCGCTAACCCTCAGCCGATTAGTGTAATTAGTAACATAATTAGTCACACTTTGTATATATTGGTAACTGGAATATACTAGAATAAAATTCCCTGAGAGCCTTGCCATTATAGCTGAGGGCATTAGCCAGATGTAACAGGTAACTTCTCTTCCTCTTTATTGCGTAATGAGAGTTGATAAATATAGGGAGTTGATGGTTTCGAAGAATTACAAGATTTGAGTGGTTCCACTCTCCAAGTAAGCAGGAATCGGATGACGAAAAGTTCCATTTAAATTACTGTATGACGGAATAGTTTTAATATTCAGCATTTGAAGCTGTCAATCTGTTGAATTGTCCAATCTAAATTAAATTCAAAGTTAAGAGTCTTTATAACTGTATAAAACATAGGGTTCGGATAAGTGGAACTAATTTATTTCTTTTGTTATTAAACTCATGGTAAATGGTTTAATCGACAAATATCCTTATTTAGTAGTAATATACCAGTATTTTATGTAATTTAATTCGAATGAAATGCATTAGTCACTTTTTAAAAAATAACATTAAATCCAACTTCTTGCACTGGTTACAACGCGTAAAGGTATTTCACAACTTTATGTGAGTTGACGAAAGTAAGGTTAAAGTTATGAGTTTTTCAATATAGACTAATATTTTTTTTTAATTTTAAAAGGACCTCGTACATTGAAACCTACTTGGATAGCACAATGTTTTGCTGTAATTAACTTTGCTGGGAATACAAGTTATTAATAAACTTATATTTGGAAACTTTTCTGTCTTACCGATCTTTCTCGACAGATACTTGTTAGTGTTCTTATTTTCGCAGTATACTTATATCTAGTGAATGGATAAAATACATGAAATTTTGTTGAAATAATCCGTAGGGGTCCAATGAATGTTCAAATAAATTCACGAAAATTTTGTACATTAGTATACATGATGTTTTAATTGTTTCATTTGGGAAGTAATAAAAAATATGATTTGTAATTTTGTTGGTTTTGGGATGTCAATCTTTAAATAGTCCTTTACGCAATATACGCTGCTTATTTTACACGAACCTCTATTTTGCATCTATTTTTTATTGTAAAAATAGTACATAATTATATAAGTTGTGTTTAATGTCTTTGTTAACATTTAGTTACATTAGTTTGCATTTTTCAATTCGAATTGTAAATATCGAAACATGAATTTCTTGTATGACATTACAAAACTCTGCCTAAAGTTATATCGCAAACATAAAAGAATTACATTCTTTTTTTCTGAGTTAAATGTTGGTTTTTTAATTTTCGCCTCATGTTTATTAATTCATTAAAGTGTCATAACTTCAGTGTGTCTTATACTTACTCATATATTGAACTTACTCCTCATTTTGGCATTGGTTTATAAAGGCATTCTTAAATAATAATAATAATAATGATTTATTCCAGAATAAATACAGGTATTTTACAGAGTTGTAGACAGGAATTACACTGCCACAGTTTCAAGTAGCGTCGGCAGCGCTACACAAACAAAAACATGAATATTGTTCAGTCCAGCAAAGTAACTGTCCTTTGACAAGAGCAGCACCACGCTCTGTGCCGTCTGTGCTCACTATACACTATATACACTATGCTACACCAACTGTGTGAAGATTGTATACATAATTGAGAACTTAAAATTACTTATTTCTATACATTCTACAACTAAAACATTATTAATATTAGAAAACAAAAACGAAATTTAAAGTAATCATATAACTGCCGTATCTTCCATTTTTTCCTTTTAACAAAAACGTACATTTATCTTACATAATCACATTGTTTAGAAAACTTAAGTCATCGTAACCAAACAGCCAGTATTTCACCTCCCGAGAAAAAGCTGTAATATTTGAACATACTTTTATATTAATTGGTAGTTTATTGAAATATTTTGGGCCTACATAAATAAAAGATTGTGCTGAATAGTGATTTTCTAACTCTAGGCACTCTGAAAACATTATTATTGCAACTTCTTGTACTGCTAAAAAAGTTGGTTTGTTCCTGTGTCACACACACTTTTAATGTAAAACAAGCGTAGAACCTTGTAGACAAACAGGTGCTGTACTGGTAAAATTTTTAATTGATGGTATAATGGAAAAGAACTTTCTCTCTTTTGTTTTCTAAGAATTATTCTTATAAAATAGTTTTGAAGAACACGTATTTTTTCAATTTTATACTTAAAAGTTCCTCCCCAGCATTGAATCCCGTACTGTAATTTTGAATGTATTAACGCAAAATAAAGAGTTCTTAATAAAACTTCATTACAAAAGTTTTTCAAAAAATAGAATTTTCTCAAAGCTGGTTTTCAGTTGTGTAAGTATCGAATGTACATGTTTTTCCCATGTAAGTTTTTCATCTAAAATAACTCCAAGATATTTGAAACTAAATTCTTTATTTATGACCAAGCAGTCACAATTCATGTCAACGCAGTCTAATTTGTGGTACTTTAAATTTGACAAGAAACTGAATCCATTAAAATGAAAATTTACATATTTTGTCTTTTTTACATTTAATTCCATTTTATTATTATAACACCAAAGCCTCAAAAGAAGCAAATCATTTGAGATGTTAACGAATATATCCTGAATATTCTTTTTAGAATGAAAAATAGCTATGTCATCGGCAAAAGCGCTTGGAATTCCACAGAATTTTGATTCTAGTAAATCGTTTATAAATATTAAAAAAAGAGTAGCAGACAACACGGAATCTTGGGGGCACTCCAGCTCTGACAACAGTAGGGCTACTTAAAGAGTTTTGTATTATTTTACACGCTGCATCCTTCCAGTTAGAAATGTTTCAAACCATTTTAGAGCACTTCCACCTTACTCCTATTGATTCTAATTTGCATAAAAAGTATTTTGTGATTTACTAAATCAAACGCTTTTTTAAAATCTATGAATAATCCCGTAATCTTTTCATCTTCGTTAAAAACTATTGTAAATAAAATTTGCTACATTGATAAGAGCGTCTTCAGTAGACTTTCCCTTTGTGAAACCATATTGCTTAGTGCTAAACAAATTTATACTATTTAGATACTGAACTAATCGCACTTTCATAATCTTCTCAAATATTTTTGAAAAAACTGACAAAAGACTAATTGGGCGGAGGTTATCAATTTTTTTGCTTGAATTATTTTTAAAAATGGGGACGACTATGCTTAGTTTTAAACTTTCAGGAAACATTCCGTTTGCGAGACTTAAGTTTATAATGTGTGATAAAACAGGTGAGACATATTGAACTATTTGTTTTATCAATAAAACGGTGATATTGTCAAAACCCGAGGATTTCTTATTTTTTAAGCTATTTATTATTGAGGCTACTTCGTGCGCCGTGGTTGGTGACACAAAAAAGGAATTTACTCTACTCGCCAACTGTAATTGGCCTATCTCATTATCCGAGTTTGAGTGATATTGTTATATGAAAGTATTTGCTCATCTCTTGCCACCACCGGCGGCAGGGTCCGAAATAGTTTCCCCGTTATCTAATTCAATTTCTTTTCAACACCCTTTTTATTTTTTGCGCCACTAATTTGATTTATTATCTTCCACTGAAGTGACGTACTCACCTTTAAACTCTTCAATTTTCTTGGAATAATAATTGTTTTTTGTATTATTTATTTCGTTTTGATAATTTTTTACAAAAGTTATTTGTAATACTGTCTAAAAGCAATATCATACGGTCTTTTTTTTGAACACTTTGTACAAATTTTTTCTTTCCTATTTATTTTGTTTCAAAAGTCTGGCATTTATCCAGGGGCTGAAAAGAAGTTGCTTTTTTAATTTTTACTGTTTTATATTTACACTTTTTTTGACAGTTATTTACAATTCTAGACAAAATATTATGAAAAATATTAAAACCTACGTTAACATCCTTTGCTTCATAAACAACTACTCCAGTCAACATTCTGTAATCTTTCTGTAATCTGTTTATAATCTGGTATACTATGGCTATTGTTTGTAGGTCTACTGCTAACAGAATCAAATGTTTTGTGAGAACTGTTTAATTTTTAAAGTCAGGAAGCTATGGTCAGTTAAAACCTACATCAATGACACCACATTCAAAGTTACTTAAATATCTATCTCTTAATAAACATGTAGTCAATGCACGTCTTAGAGACATCTGTAACTCGTGTTGGGTTATTTTCCAGTTGAACAAAACCGTAACAGTTTAGAAGGTTTAAATAGGTTTGAGAGAGTAGTGCTGTTATCCACTAAAGTATTTATATTGATGTCACCCAATAATATTGCATTGTTGCTTAAATTAGACAAAAAACGTGCTTAACTCACTTAAAAATTGATGTTTCTGGAAAACTCTGGATTCTGTACAAACAGCACAATTTAAAGAAATGAATTTTTAAAAGTAAATTTTTAATAATACAGCGTTCAGCAGTTGTTGAAGTTAAAATTTAATTGATCAACGCTTAGATTTTCAACGGCATAACACACAACACCTCCGGCTCTGTATGCGTCGTTACAACAGTGAAAAAACATTATATCCGGGTATCTGGTAAAAGTTAATTTCATCTGTATTCATCCAAATTTCGCTCAAGGCAATAAAATGAATTTTTTGTTTTATTTGGCTTAATTCTAATAGAAGAGCATCAAAATTCTTCCTTATGCTTCTAATATTTGTGTAAACCAGATTAAAAACATTCCCTTGCTCATCGAAAAAGCTTTCTAAACTGTATTTGTTATGCAAGTTTTCACAATCAGTCCTTATGGCTATTTCTTACAAAATTCTTAAACAAATAAAAATAAGGGTAAAACAAATACATACTTTATCAACAAACAAAAAGTAATAAAAATAAAATTAGTCCTAAAAAACAGTAATATATTAAAGATTATTTTACTTGATTTTTTCTATGTCAGCCAACGTTTGATATCTTCATCAGGCGGTCGTCGGGTGACTTCTTCACGAAGAACTTCGCCATCCCGGCACCAAGCAAGCTGTAGCCGACGTCTCTGCATCGCTGCTCCATCACCCTGGCGTAGAACTGCTTGTTGGCAGGTGACAGGTGAGTCTAATATATACCTAAGGTTTTCTGTTGCCATTAGTACAGAAGTAACAATTCGTTAGAAGTTGTACTGTTATTATAATATTTATAAGGTAAGTAATTCACAAATAAATTGTAGTTACGGTGTAATTAGTTATAATATTTAAGGAAAGATTTAAAGGAACTACTAAAATATGATTTTAAAACTTCACAGGGGGACTAGAAATGAAAATTAATTTATCCCAAGTGGGTTAATCTCTAATGATTAGTGGATTCCTCAGATTTTCGTTATTAATACCTAACTATTTCTTTAAATACTTTATTTCAATTATTTTGATTTAATTTATATTGCAGTCTCGCTCTCCAAAGTTTTTATTTTTTCAGTTCGTATCGTAATATTGTACACAAAATCTATTTGAACAGACGACGTAAATAATAGAAAGGTTTGATCATTCTTGATAAAAAGCAATAACAAAAATGTATTTAATAATATCGAATAAAGAGAACAAACAGGAACAATACAAAAAATAAAGTTTTTTCTTTGTTTTCAATACGTTTAAACAGTTTTTTCTATTTCCATTTCTTAAAAAGTAGTGTGTGAGAAAACGGATTTTAGTACTCGAATTTTGAACTTATACAGTGCTTAAAGTACATAGAGCTGTTTACAATTTTGGTTTGGATGGCTGCTCTCAAAGGCATTTCTTTATTAATTTTACCTTCATGGACTTTTTTTTACTTTTAATTTGTTGCTTTAATTGTAAGGAAAAAAGAATAAAAACCTGTGATAAATAAGATGATTAATAATCGTATTTAAAAACGGGCAAAAAAGATGAAAACACATTCATGTAAACACAGGGAAATAACACCACGGCATGCATACGTTCGTTAAGGTCCTAGTTTTAGGGGCCAATGTGTGAACTCACTTTTTCGTTTGTAATTTGATGGAAGTGTTAAGATTTTCATGAGAAGGATTATCACTTTCAAGCAAATTTCAATGATATGTTTTTATAGACGATACACTCATTAGATAGTATTTTTATTTTTTTAGTACAAGCGACATGAGTCATTCATCATGGAAAGTAGCGACAATTTACAAGGTTCCCTCGTTTTCAATACCTTGTTGCAATAAATACTAAGTTAAGGCAAATAACAACATATACTTGCTTAACAAGTACATTTTTCAACACTAACAGTGACGAATGGTGACAACAGGCACTGTTAACTGTCACAGTTATTCATAACTGCGCTGCAACGTGGTTGTTTGTCTAGTAATTCATAATTACCCTAAATAGCCTTATGTAATGGGTTTAGTTTGAATCATAACAGATGTTTGCTCTAAAATTTATTATTAGTTGGCGTCGGCTTAATTTTTCATTGTTAGTTTTGTAAGAGAAGCCTAAATGTATAAAAAAGGAATAAAACTCCACTAAACTTACAAGCCCACTGTTTTTGAAATTGAATTTTAGCAGTCGCAATGTCATTAGTAATAATGAAAAAACAACTCATAAGTTTGTTCCCATTCGGGAAATTTAATTCATTAGCTAAAACTAATTCTATAAGACTATTCATGTTACTGTTTTGGTAAATACGGAGACATTCGTGGGCTTGCGATAAAAAAAATTGCTATTCTTCGTAAAAAACATTTAAGCAAAAATATATGAGGCCTTTGGGCTGGTATAAAACTTACGTTAGGAATATAATTCTGAGCGGGTAACCATAATAGGAAACTGGAATGTGAATTTTAAAGTCACTGTTTGTACAAATTGTGAAGTTCCTAATTTCTTTTCTTTTTCTGGGTTGCGAGGAAAGGGCAAAATTCTAAGCCTGGATTTTATTTTCGTTTTAGCTATCTCTAGAAGGTAACATTATTATAATTCACTTCTGGCTGGATTATACCTGCCAGTAGGATATCTAGGCCAGGTTACAGAAAAGAAACAAGGTGTGGAGTCAACTTAAAACTCTTGACAAACATCCATAAGCATTACACTAACGTGCAAAATTCTCGATGGGTGGGCGTATACCTTTACTGACAGAACGATGACTGTTTGCAGTGGGGCGAGGCTCTCTTGTTGAAGTTTTTTGTATTGGTTTCCTGCCTCGCTTTGACTGGAAGAGTTTTGGCTATCGTCTTTCCTTCAATGGTGACAAGAGTGAGATAAAGTCCTTCTTATCCCACTTTCAGGGTGGGTTCTCGGCAGGAGACGGCTCCTATCCTCATTTGTTACGTAATCCTGAGTTTCTTCATCGCACTCCCAAAAAGTAGCCTCAGAAAATGCTATAAGAATCTAGTGGTCATCAAGTGATTCCTCAATTTTTCTTTAACCCCATAAGTGTACGGAACAAACCTCTTATAAAGCTCTGTAATTTTTCTTTACCGTTACTAATTATAAAGCTCATATGTAAAATTAGTTAAAATTAGCTCATACAAAAGCTTATGTACGTTTTAAAATTAGTGACTATTTTCATTAGCTTAGTTTTGTACAGGAAAAACTACCGATTCTTTCAATATTAAAACTTTTTTTGAAAACAAACTTATGCATGTGAAAAATCATTATAAAGACAACAAGTATTAATGTTTAAACGAGAGTTTCCCATTATGGTTGACATTCAACGGGTTACACTTTATGAAATAATACTGTAAATCGTACCTTACCCCAGTCTCTCCAGCGTATTTCTCTCGTCTATTTTAGGGCTTCTTATGGCTTAAGCCTCTGGTCTGGTTTTAATGGTTTGGAGTCTAGTGTATGTGCCTTACGTTTTCCTTAGTTGGTCTTCAAGTTTTCTCTGTGAGTTACCGACGAGGGATGTATCCCAAATCTACCTTTGTTAAACATTGCCTCTAACGGACTGGAAATGTATAATCGTTTTAATACGTAACTCTTACAGAGTTGTCATTACCTCAAAGAGCAACTAGCCATCGTGAATAACTCACTGACATTGCTCAGCAGTGATTATATTTTATATTTTTGCCAGTTCTTACGAAACCGAGTAATTATTCGGCCATGAATGGAAGAAGCCCCCAATAAAAATCTATATAGGAAATATTATAATGTTTTTTGAAATTAAAATTACAATCAACTTGCCCCGTTAAATAAATCGACTTGTGAATTTTAATTATCATAACAAGGCCTACTACTAAAAATATATTAAACTAAAAAAAACTAAACATTTAACTAATAATAAAATATTTTACATTTTTTAAAGTTTTAAACACTATATGATCAAATTCTTAGCATAATTGGAATGTTGCAAATCATACAGTTCAACGCATACCGCTTCTACAGTTAATAATATCAGTATTAACAATTAAACTAATAATATATTCTAAAATTTTCAATGCAAGCAAATTGAGTC
>NW_025787431.1:0-12733 GCF_021130785.1 Homalodisca vitripennis
TGTGTTTCGTCATCAAGCCATTTTCAGTGTACAAAGCAATAACACATTCTAAAGCGTGCGCGCGCGAAATAAGTAAGTATACACATAAGGTAAGAAACAATTTAAATTTAATTAAATTTAAAGTGGTTTAAGGTTGAAATTTTTTATAATCTGGTTCTCCTATTTAGCATTCAACAGAGTTTTTTTATACTGCATTTGTTTTGTTTCTAGATTAATATTTTGAATATTTTGAGGAATTAGAGATTACAAAGAAATTAACCATTGGCCATAAATAAAAATACCTCTACTTTTAATTCACATTTCGTAACACGTTTTAAATTTGTATCGTTTACATTTGAATAATTAAATTACAATAATATATGCAAAACTCCGGGAGACCCCATCTTATACAAATTCCGATAATTTAAACATATAGATTCCAAAATATTACTACGCCTTGGGGCCAACTGTGCTGTTGTTTTCATAACTTTAATTAATTTTACGTGTCAAAAAACTGTACTGAAACGTATATCTTATAAGGTATTTACTTCTATTGAAATAACAGAGGAATTTCGTAAAACATGTTCACTTCCGTAATTAGGCATTTTGCCAATATAAATCACTTGAGAGATTTCGTAAATATTCCGATACGATTTTATAACTCACATAATAAATTGGAAAAACTTATTAATAAAATGATTCGCTACTTTTAACGTAAATAAGACAGTAAATCACAAGACAACTGTAGGTGCCATGGGAGGGGAGTGTGATATCTCACCTTGACAGCCGATACTAAACTTATGTTTTATTTGCTATACTTTATGTCTTCTACTTCTTATGATATTCTATTTTTCTTCCCCCAGAATATTTTCGGCAATAGCACATGCAAGGTTTGACATCTATGATTTGTTTAGTGTGCAAGCGATGTTTTTCTTTTACCTCGCTTATAAGAATTTATTTCACTTTGTCTATATGCAAATACCTCGTACACCCTATACGATATTTTAGCCCATTTAGTACCTTTATTTCTATTGGCAACAAATTACACTCTTTTATACTATTAAATACTTACTAAACCATTTAAATAGGACCCGAATCGTTATAAATTACTATTTACTATGATATAGGTTTTCTATCTAATTTTTCAAACTGCTGTCCTCCTTATTCTTATTTTAAAAAATAGACACATCTATAAACCTTTGTCATACCTTTTAACAAACAACATTTACATTTTAACAAGAACATTAAGTTTGATAATTGTAGCTAAAACCGTTAAATGGTTTTAATTGTAGTTACGATGGAGAAATTCCTTAAATTCATTCATTAATAGGAAATGTTCGTATTTAATTGCTCTGAATGGACGAAACCACATGACTGAGGTCATAATATAAATACTCGGCTCTGGAAAGTTTACATGCAAGTGTTCTTGGAAAGAAAACTTACAAAGCATCAATTATAGGTCTTAAATAAAAATATGACTTTGAACGTTGCTGCTAAAATAGAGTATGAAAGAACTTAAATGTTATCTCAGGTTGGCCTATTGGTTCTAATTTTTCTTTGAAATGTTCCATCTCTTCAAAACTTAATTTTTACTATAAAATATTAAAATTAGTTCTTTCTTTCAACCTCAAATTCGGCTCACACAATAAAGGTCGTGTCGGATTGCACACGTTTCTAAGAATTAACTTAAACAGGATATAGATGTCAAAGGCTGGTAAAAAACAGTAAAAAAGGCTCGTCTAAAATTCCTTAGACCAGTAGATGTTATTCAAACTGACGTTAATTGCTTTGTCCGTATGCCTACTGAAGAGATTTGAAAAGTATGAGATATAGTAAAGATTAAATAGACAAAGTTGTACATTATAACCAAACTTACAAATCAATGTCGTTAAATGAATTATTCACTCGCTGCGCTCAAAGATTTCTTTGCTCAAAATTATAAAACTACAACAGGTCTCGTATTAAACCGTTTTTTTACATGAAATTATACCTAGTTTATGCATATTTTAATGAATGTTTTCATGATCAATAATACAAAGCGTGTAGGCTTCATGGTAATTTTTATTTAATAAGGTAGATTTTTAGTAATTAAAATAGCATATGATTATATACTATCCTTGTGAGTTTCGTCAAACAAATTCATAAAAATATTTTATACGGTCGTTTGAAAGCAATTTTTAGTATACTATTCGGATGGTTGGTAATCCTGACTGATATATTACTACACGTTGTGTTGGAATAAGCTGAACAGAGAATTTATATGATAAGGTAAGTCTAAAAACTTACAATTTTGTAACTAATAGCATTTTAGTTACAAATTATAATATATTTCTTGATATCTATACAAACATAAATCATATAAAAATAATGAAACAACAATTACATTATTGACACAATTTGTTTTACTCTAAATAACTAAAGATTAATTGACGCAATCTCAATTCAATTTTAATTAAGTAGGTTGGTTAATTTTCACTATATAAATTAAGGTAGAATCGTTATCTTCATTTTTTTATTAGCGCACGCTTCCGTACCGTACCCCAGCATTTTCTGTTCATTGTTAGAGTTGATTTCATTATGGAAATCCATTTTTGCGACATTATTATAAACCTATTCAGATACTGCACTGTTTCTTTTTGTAAAAGAAAGAAAATTTTGTAATGCGTTTTCAAATTTCTTAAAAACAAAGAAATATATTTAAAAAAATTACAGAATAAAACGGTTTTAGAATTAATTTTCTCTTGAAAAATAATAATATAACACAGATTGCTACATTAAAAAACCTCAGTTGAACCTTTATTGGTAAATTGCGGGGGTTTTATAACTTTGATATACACATATTACAGTTTTTTATACCTCTAAAAAAAGACAATTTGAAGTCCTAGTATAATATGTATAGTTTCTAAACTTTACACTCTGTATATATTATAAAAGAGTAAATATTTTAAAAGTTATTTAATAGAATTATTTATTATTACAAATAGAATCAATAGTTTATTAGCAAAAGTTTAAAATTGAGAAAATAGTAGCTTTTACTAGTCAAAACATGATTATAAATAATTAAACGCTTTAAATATTAATCCTATTTTTACTCAACAACTAAATGCATTCAAACTAATAATGCTATTTCAAGATCTTAAAACAATGTTATAATATATATTCTGACTATCACATTCTAAAATTTATTTCAATTCGGTCAACTTTAAATCCATGATTGTAATACTTTTCACAGCATGGTATGAACCTTAATCATATCAGCAATTTCTAAGATGTTGAAAAAACAACGCACATCTCAGAGATGTACAGCCACTTGCATTAATCATACGCGCCACTCGAGAGTGACATATAGCCTCGTTAAATGTCCTCTTTCAGAAACTGTTTCCCCACTTATCATTAAAAAGGCTGATGTCAAACTTTGAACATATTATATTTACGCAAGAACCTACATAGGCTAAAATACCACCTTGGAATAGTGATTATTCCAAAGAATATCCATGCCAAATTGAATTAAAATGCATATCTAATAGATATTGAAATCTCAAATGTAATTCAAATCCACTTAACCTCATCCAATTCTAGGACAATATTCTCCTTAAGCACATACCATTTTGGAAAACCATTCGTAAAATAAAGAGGTCAGATGTGTTGTCCCATGTCTATTGCACAGGGTTTTAAGTCTGTCATTAAAAATGGACAAACCTTCGATACCCTTTAAAATGGAATTTGTAAAAAGCTCTTAATACCAACATCAAAGTCTCCCGGCTCACATCATGTCGAAACATTGCTTTACACAATTAAATTCTTGGAATACTTCGGCACGTTATTTAACAATTTAAAACTAACACGTATGTTAACTGAAGAAGTACTCTCTATAGTGAGGCAGAAATATTTCAAGAACTTAACAGTGTAAGCGTTGATTCGACGCATTGTAAAAAGGAGACTAATCTTTGTTATGATATCGGTCACGTACACTTAAGAACTAACAAAGAATTATTTTAATTGTTATTTCCTGTGCGCTCACTAACATTAGGATTAGATAAGCTGAAGTTTATCATTCCCAATATTTCACATCCAGGCCCAAGACACCTAAATAACTAATTGTATTTATCCACAGTCCAAAAATTACATTAAAATCCGTAAATTACATGGAAATAATATTGCACTATATTATACAAATCTCAATCGTCGCTTATGCAAACTGTATTAACGACCTTATGTTCGTAGGAAGTATGATTGCTCCTTATAGGTTGATCATAAATTTTGTAATCAAAACATGTGGTATTTATTTTTATTAACGCCCAACCAATCAGTAAAGAGGCCAGCCAAGTTTCATATCTGACTGACATTTCTGTGGATCGATGACTTCCCATCCCAACGTATTGTTTATATTTCCAGGAAATAGAATATTGTGATAGATACTAAAACAAACTGACCAGTGGTATCAACCACATATGTTGATATGAAGGAGAGAGATATCGGCTATCTCATTATTGATAAGCCATAAAATCTTTCAATGCCCCACACGTTTTGGTGAAATTGCTACAGGGGCAGATCCTTATCGGCTTTAGGATGATATTATACCTTATACAATTTATGCTGTAAAATTTAAATTTAAACATACGCAAGAAGTTTATCTTTACAAAAACCTTTTATCCGCATTCCGGTTCTAGTGCCGATTATTCCCGCTAGGAAACATTGTCTATACAGTCTAGCCTGTAAAACGTTAACTAAAAACTTGTTAGTACTCTGTTATATAAATTACATTTACATATGGGATATACAGTATAGTAAAAGTGAAAAATGCTTACTATGTTGTGGCATGTGAAAAACCTTTCGTCAATGTGTAGACCTTCACACCCTTAACAGTTTATTCTGGGCCTTTCCATTCAATTAAATGCCACTGAATTTACATGACTTTTATTGTTTTTTTTGAAAATTAAAATTCAAACTCTATAATTTCGATATAATATTGATAGGTACTATCTCAAAGGTATCTTTCGAATCCCTTCACATTAGGCTCAAGCTACATGGTTTATTAGTGGATCAATAAATTATTAAACGAATCAAAGCATGAATGTTTTAAGGATAAAATCGAATTACCTAGAATATATTTCCTTAACGTATAATACATTTGCTAAGCCTGATAAAATAATTAATAAGGTAAGTACTAGATGTTACAAAAATACTGAAACAATAACAAAACTTTACATGGAAAAGCAAAAGGTTTTACTTTAAATATCTCTATATCTTGCAAAAGATGGTTGTTAATATATATGATTTTGAGGTGAAAACATAATTTTTTAGTTTTTTTCTCAGCAACCAGTTGTCTAAATTGTAAAACCATTGTAAATACAAGTCAATAAACCTGTACGTAATGGAACGTCCTATGAGGAAGAAAACAAATTTATTGCTCGCTTGTAAACATAGTATTGAACGAAGATGGTAATTATCGTGATTGACAATATGAAACTGGATAAAAGGTTAACAAATGTTGGTATAAAATGGTGGCCAAAAAATGTTTCCGAATTGGGGACACTTAATAAATTTAATATTTTCAAACAAGACTTAACAAAATAATAATAAAAATAAATTGTAGTCAATAGCCATAAAGAAAGGTATGACATTGTTAGCGTTCCTCAAAAGATTAACTTTTATCTTCAAAATACCTCCCGCGGTCACTCTATAAAACATTTTTATCTACTTGAGATACATAATTTATTAAATTTTACTATCCTAAATAAGTATTTCGTGTATTTTTATAGGCCTCTGTATGGAATCACTTACCTAAGTCACACATTAAAACATAGTAACATAGCCATTCGCTCCAAGAGTCTTTCCAGCGTTATTCCATTTAAATGTTTCTTGTATCACTACAATGATGAAAATATTATTCTTTAATCACAAACATAATTTAAACGCATCAATTGAAACCCTACAGCTCGAACTCCTATGGTGGTATAAAATTATTGTTAAATAAAATATTTATTCAACTAATAGTGTATTTGCTGCTTGTTAACATTGTCCTAACTGACATTTCGTTTTAAAACAAATTTGAGGACAAAAGTTTTGCAACCATAAACTCGATTTACTGACTCTTTTAAGCTGAACTATTAAAACAATAACATACGGTTTTTGATAATGCACCTCTGGTAAGTAATCATTGTAATAATCAATTACGAATTATTTTTTTTTTACTTTATTAGAAGAATAAAAAATTAATTTAACGTGAACAGACCTCCATTAATCTCATACGTGATTTAACATTGCCTACCGAATATAGGAATTTTTACGGCTCAAACTCTTGTGGTGATATAGAATTATTGTTAAATAAAATATTGTTTAAACATAAATGCCTGTTAAAATAGTCAACAATAATACACCGTTTTAATAAACTTTATTGAAATTGTATAAATAAAATAATTCTGCAATCGTAAATTTCTTAAACTCATACTCTCTTGAGTGTTAACAGCAAATAAAACTTTACTAATTTAATGCGAATCAGACCTATAGAATATCATAAATAATTTAACATTTTTCTTTGAAATGCTACTGCTCAACAAACTTCTGCGGTGATTGTTATAAAAATACTTAAATGAAATATTTATTAAACATAAATTTATGTGATGGTTATTAAAATAGTTATAACAAATATACCGTTTTTAATTAGCTTTATTGAAATAAAATAGTTTTGCGACCATAAATTTATATGGACTTTAAAATAGTGAATGCGCTTGCAATACTGCGAGTCTGCAGTGCAGTTGTAATTCGGTAAACAATTACCATATTAATTCCTTGAGTATTATCAGCGAATACAAATGCCTTTATTAATTAAACGCAGATCAGCCCACCATTATCTAGGACCTATTGTTAATAGAAATGAGGAAAATGTACAATGAAAGCAATCAACTACATCATTGGTCTGGAAAATTGACTTTGATTGATTTCTTTCATATATGGTTTTTACTATAATCCATATATTATACTTTTTGGGCTAACTCTAACGTTCTATTGTATATAAATCTATACATTTTTACAATACTTTTTTAGTTGTAACTACGTGTTTTTTTTTTCTTAACCAACCAGTATATAATTTAATATAATACGTTTTTAAAAACGAAATTTTATGAATTATATTTATAGAATATATTCCTTAAATCATTGTATGTATGGGTTAATGCTGTACATTAGCAAAAGTATTTTTCTGAAAAAATTTCCACAGCTAAATATCTGATTCTTGATAGTTTTTATTGAATGCTACAGGCTGACAAAGCTAAGGCAATGCAAATTCTACTTTTATTCAGAGTGCATTAGATATTAATGTCATCATTTTATTCACTCTCCTTTTGCTTCGTGTTTCTCAGAAACTTTAGAGGTTGCTTGAGATTACGATTTGCGAAAATTGTTCGCATTGCTTTGTAGTGTTTGACATTAGGATATAATTTTAAAATTATTAATTCAAATCACGATAGCTTTAACTTTCTTAGAATATCATAGCATAAATGTATATAAAATCTTTCGGCTAGATGGTAATTTTTAACAACAATATATACTGTTTAACAACCGAAACTTAAAATACAAAACTTCCGGCCATATTTAAACGTTTTTATCTAATAATGCTGGTAAACATTATTTTCAGAACAACAAATTTGACACCAAATTTTTGTTCGGATCTTTTACATTCATTAATGGGACTATTTAGATTGTGTATATCTCTCAACTATGTGTATAATGTTCTGTGCCCTTGAAAAGTTTGTTAAACCCTGAAATAATACACTCACAACACATAGATAAAAGCCTACTAATAATCTTTTTATTGGAAAATAATTTGTAGAATATAAGAATTAAAAAAAAAGTAAGTTAAAAATTTAATTTGATAAAGAATGAATTAGACATTAAAAATAAACGTATATGGTAATAATAAAAATAGAGGAATTTTCAAAGTTATTTTAGGTAGGTTTTATAAATAACCAATGTGTCAGCCATTTTCTGCACGGGATATTAGTATACAAACTGCAGTGAAATTCATCCTCACGAATAAAAAAAAATTACTATGTTTTCCGGATATTGATTTTGGACTTTTCAGATATCATGGTGTCAATGAAGGGAACTCCGTCGTATTAAAAAAATAAATCTTGTGAATATTTCCAAAATTTGAGAAATAACCCTTATTTATAAAATTTCCAGTATGTCATTCTATTACACAAGCCTTGGGCTTTTTCCTTCGTAAAAGATAACAAGTTTCCTTTTACTTTTTAATTCAAAGTTGGTGGTTTAATGCTGTATTTGAGAAGAGATCTTGTTTTAGCAATTTAATTGTTTCAACCCAAAAATGCATTAAATTTATGCCACCACAAAGATACGAGATAACTCGGTATCATAATACTAACTATACAGTCGAATTAACTGCTTTTTCCCTTCAAAATATATTTTCAAAATAGCGCGGCAAGAAGAGAGTTATGGAAATTTTGGGGTATAAAATATTTTCCTTATAAAAGTTGGTAGGATTTCCGGAACGGAAAGATTAATGTGGAAATCACAATAATCTTTTGTAGCTTCCATTGTTCCACTTTACGGGACACTGATTTATTGGTCTTTGTGAACTACTTGTGGAACATCACAGTTTGTAATAAATTTCTTTACTGTAAAAAGATAACTTTCCAAAATAAAATGTAATATGTATTGTTTTTCTACTGTCATCGTAGATTTGTAACTCCAAAGAAATGTTTGCACAAAGAGCATCTCTGTTATCAACAGTAAAATTTCCTACAAATTATGCGTTGTAAGACAGCGCTTCTTTACGTAAAGTAATGCTTATAAAATAAGATGTTGAACAATTTTCCAAAAGACTCCAAAAAACAGAGTTTCATCGGAATTGGAAACAAAATAATAAATGTAACAAATCAGTGTTGATTATAAACTCGCATTTAATATAACCAGATAAAAACATGTAAATTATTGTAAAGGCAGTTCTTGGTTTTCTAGAATACCTTCGCTTTCAACCAGTGAGATTTCTATCCTGTATAAGTACCAGAGATCTATATACAGGAATGTCTGTTTTACTGCATAATCTTGGTCCTTTAGAACTCCAAACATGACTAATGGGTGCTCCTGGTGTTCGTCCTTTGAGGCTTCTGTTTTGCATTTTGATGGCTATAATATCATAACATATCCAGCTGAACATGGCTTTGCTCCGCTGATCGCGGAGAAACTACAGAAGTTTAATTTCGAAAATTCTACAAGCGGAAACGTTGTCACTGAGCCACTACTTGGGAACAAGATATCTAGTTCTCCTCCTAAGTCGTGCTAAACTTGAAAGTAAGGAAGTACTTGGTGAACCCAAACTTGATACAACAGCCATCGCGTTCTTATAGCGAATCTTCTTGTATTTGGCTGTACCGGTAAACGTAGGAAGTAAATTTTTCCTGGCTATGCCACGCCCTCGCCTTAACAGTTTTGTCTCGAGCATTGCCATCCCTATCCAGCTTTCTTGCTTTAACAGTTGCGTTGATAGTCAAGAAAATTCAGTAGCTTTATCCGCATGGAAATTTGAGGTGACAACCTTTACTGGAAATATTTTATGAAAGGAAGTCTCTCTTCTTAAAACCTTTTTTAAACTCTTAGTGAACACTAACCAGGCTCCTCGCTCAACCATCGAAATCTATGGTCATAAGGATCAATCAATCCAAGTGATTTTTAATAAATTTTACTAAATCTGTAACACTAAAATTATACGGGATTTTAAATAATGTTTATTTTAAAGTATTAAAAAAAACAGAAATAAAACAAATTCTGAAACAATACAATTTTAATACGATTTTGAAGTAATTAATTTAAATTATAAACATGAGTGAAATTGTTCCAATAAATAATGCCAAACTATGAAAGATAACATGAATATGTGAGCGAATTATGTCGACATTTTTAATTCTTTATGAACTAACTAGCTGACCCGGCGAACTTTGTCCCGCCTTAAAGGAAATATCACATGATCACATTTTTTACTTTTTAAATTAGGATAATTTGTAAATAAAAAAATATAATTATTCAATGATTCTTTATTTTCCATTTATTGTAGCATCTTGTGATAAACTACATTTTTTTGTTTTTTTATTAGGCGCGAAAACAAAATAACGCAGCTGGTCTTCCGACCCGTGGACATGCCACATTTAATTGGCCATGGGAAAAACATGGATGTTTGAGATTAAGACCACAAACTTTCAACGATTGGCCTTGTGACTTATTTACAGTCATGACGGATCGGAAATTGAAACCGTTTAAACTCAAAATGACATGTCGGGTGGGATCATCGGGATCCTCGGAATGAGAATTCCCTCACCTTTGAGTATTGTGGTGTAAATCAAATTGTTCATCAATTTACTTACCACCAAACTTGTTCCGTTGCACAGTTTTGGTTGGTATAAGTTTCGAAGCATGATTACTACAGAACCAATATTTAGTTGTAAATTGTGCCAGGTACATCCAAGGAGTTTAAACATTCAATTGGATAGTTGGTGGCATCATCTTCAATTTGTTACACAGTCAACAGATTTGAAAGAATGCAGTGTACCAATGATCTCATTCTGAATTATGTAGTTTAAGTCATCTACATCTTTATTCTTAGCTGCCTAAATTGCTCGCTCACTCAACCATTCATTATTTTTGAGGTTAGTAATGATGTTTGGGAATACTTTATTGATGAGTTCGTTTTTCGATGAGACAAAGTTACAGATATTCCGAGGAAATTGAAATCAATCCGCTCTCATTCCGTCGGACAGGTTAATCGACCATTACCGATAGTCAACAATTACTCAGCAGAAACTTCTTCAGCAGATGTGTCGTTTCATGCAAGGTGCCATAACTCTCCATGTTGTTGTTGTCAGCTGAAGTTTCCTCTTAACATAGCGCCATAGATTCGCGATGATTTTGGAGGCCAAGCGTTTGATTTTTGTCGGGCAGCAAGTCGATCTGGGAATTACTGGGCAATGTTTTGGCGGAAGATCGTGCAGCACAGATAAAAATAGTTGGCGCCCTTCCAAGAACATTTTGAGTCATTACGTAGATTCTTCCAATGTTAGTGTTAACTGCTTCCTCAATGCACCCGTTTATTGCGCTATTGTGCATTCGTCCCCAGATGATGGAAATCCTTCGGATGTCTGATAAAAACCGTCTGTGCAGCCATAGCGGAGCGCTTTTTGTAAATGTTGCACGTTGGGTTCTATCAATATATTGGAGATTATCTTAACGGCGAATTTTAATGCAGAATGTGCCGTACGACCATACGTCTCTCTCGCAATGTGGCTGCTATTGCCCAGACAGAAAAAGTCAACCTGAAACTGCAATGTTTGGATCTTGACAACGAACAGTGGCTAAAACTACTGACATGAAGGGATGTCTTTAACCAGTTCCACCAATGTTAAATATAAACCCAACCGCGGATTTCCATCATCAATTGGTCCTTCATTAATGTTATCATATAACATCCTTTTGTGGCTGGGGTTCATCAGGGGCAATCATTTGTTTGAACTACTAAATCTAATTCCTGGTGATGCTATTACTTCACCGTTACCCAATTCCAATTCTCTGATTAAAATGGCGTCATTCCTTTTTCAACGAGTAGTGTGGGGCGTGCGATTTGGCGCCTGGCATTCCAGTAACGCTTGAGGAGGTAATTAACTACTACCACACGATGGATGATATGTACTCATGTCTTCGATCAAAGAGCAAGGCCCGATTATGTACTCATCCGTCATTCATTTCAAGGATTACTGTAATTTTATTGAAACTGGACACGGAATTTGATGTAAAATATCTTCTAGCCATATTATCCCTTTGTATTTGTGCCATCAGGTTAGATGGTGATATTCGAATGCGAAAGCAATGTCGAAATGATGATAGCAAATTAATGTACGTGGATCTGGAGCTTGGGTAGAATGCAAGTAGAATAACTTGCTTTGAATTGTAAAAAATTAAAATTTGATTTGTATTTTGAGATCTGGATTAGTAAAGGATCCTATGCTTAACAGTGATTACAGAAACAGTTGAAACAAAAATTTTGACTGTTTCTCTTAAGCTTGACTCTATGCTTTAAAACTTATAAGAATTGGATAAGAAGGATTTAAAAGTGTGTAATTATAAATGAGCATATAAACCATATATTTCTTGCTTTGTTGCATTAGATATGTTTTACAAAGAGCAGCTGATTCAAGTTTGAGACAGGCCCATTTCACTTAATAACATTATGTTTGACTGTAATATGGCATTTCTTACGGGTATTTCCGTAACTTTTAGGAGACCATGGTTGGGGCGGAATACCTGAATTCGGGGGAAAGACGGGAATAATAGAAGTTATCCTATGTGTTTCCCTGCCCAGTTCTTTAGCTACCTCACCTACCACATTTTCAGCCAATATCGGTACTCAGCGTCGTTCTTGACTTATAAATAGTGTAGTGTTACTAAACACGACCTTTATTTTTATATTATATAGATGTAAATGAGAACTGCATTGTTGTTACTTCGCCAATATACAAGAACTCTGAGAACCTTCGGTTCTTATCTGATAATGGGTTATATCATGTTTTGAAAACTTTATATTTTAGAAATTAACAATTTCAATATTACCATTGAAAAACAAGATCTAATTATAAACATATCGCGATGAGTTACGTATACATAGGTAGATAGGAATATTATATTGTAAATGCCACTTTTTTAAAAGCAGTTTTTACAATCCCATTAAGGGATAGCAGGACCGCTG
>NW_025787432.1:0-13848 GCF_021130785.1 Homalodisca vitripennis
TATGCTTTAAAACCAAAAATATTTGCATACATTTACCGAATTAGTTTATCAATAATGGAGGGTACATACGTACATACATTTAAAAATTGTTTAATAGTACAGTCCAAAATTATAAATTTTTTCATATACGTTTAACTATTGATCAACATAAAATGGTAGACCATGGTTGAATAATCAACCAAGTCTGGATTGTAATAAACATTAAGGTGTGATATCATAATGAACTTAAAGGTTTTAAAGCTCCTTCACTGGTATTTTTGGAAATGCGTGGGCCTCTTGACAGGCCACTTGTAACATGATTTACGTTACCCGGCAAGACTCCATATCAGTGCATTATAGTTACAGGTTGTCGAAGGATTTTTTACATTAGGTATAGGATAGTAAACACTTTCCATTACATTTTGTAACCGATTTCTTCAATATAAAAAAAATGGCTCCTATTCAGGGTGAGTTTTTAAATGTACCTTCCCCCCCTATTTTCTTTTTAAACCTTATAAAGTTAGGAGGTTTAAACTCCGTTACATATTCGTTTAGACCTAAATATCTTGTTTTTCATGGGTTCATTGGACTCTCACACCTCCAATGGGGGACAGGTCCACGAGGAGTAAGCCGAGATTCTTAAAGGTAAGCATAGGTTGATATGCAAATCAAATTAAAGGTCTCTGTAAGTAGAATACAATAGCCGCAAACCGGACCTCAAAAGGTTTCCATCCTAATGAAAATTATCAGGTAGTGTTAGAATGTACAAAATAGTTTAATGTGCTATTATCTGCGTTTTAATCGCGCAACTGTTTTTTAAAAGTTCATTTCAAAAACAATTTTTCTATTGCTGTTTATTCTTTAAAAGAAAACTTTATTTTGTTGTCGCTCATCGTCCCTGTCGCGTGTTTAAATGATTTTTAAGTGGGATCACTGGAAGTCCGAGATCCTAGGGAGTTAACTAAAGGATTTAATAAGAAGTCGGTTCATGCTGATGTGTCCTGTTTAACATTGCCTTTTAACGGCCTCGGAAAACGGTGCTGTGCTTACAATCTGAATTAAAAAAGGATAGATTCGTAATTTTCTTTCTCGTTAATAATAATTTTGTACAGAATCTGTGGGTCTGCATTTTAAAATGAATAACCCTCTTTGACATTAGTCCCTGTGTCGTTGTATAAATGTGAAAGTTGTTTGTTATCTGGGTATTCCCGAGAGACTTGTTTATGTTTGGTTTTCCAGTTACTTGGGCCGATTAAGTATCTTGACCTTGTTTAGTTTGCAGTGTGGCTACTTACCTTGTTTAGTTTTTAGTGCTGTTAAAGTTAAAAACATGTCTCGCAACCTCTTCAAGAAAAAAGTTGACATAGTGTTTTATTTTTTGGCGCTTTCTGGGAATAATTACCACGAAACAATGAGACGATTTAATGAAAACCATCCAGAAAGACCTGTTTAGCAGAACCTATTTTAAGGCAGTTAATAAACAAAATTTAGAGAGACTGGTAGCGTTACTGAGTGCAAAATGTTCAGGCCGTCCTCCTTTGTCATGAAGAATGTTGATTTTTGAGGTTCTTATGTACAGTTGTGGAAATAATCCTCAAACCTCTTTCGAGACAAATAGCAGACAATATCGGTGGTATTCAACAACGCAAAAGCAATAACTAGTCCTGAAGAAGCACAAAATTTCATCCTCTACAAAATTATGCTACCATCACGCATTAAATGAAGATGACCCGGAACAGAATATTGCAGTTCTGTGAAACTATGGATAGACTAGATTATAGCAAAATCCAACAACGCGTAAATTAATATCTGCTTTTAGTGATGAGAAAAGGGGGGGGGGGGAGTTAAAAAACCCCTAACATTTATATTTTTTTAAACGGTTTTTAAAATGGTTTAGTGCGAATAGACACATACTTGCCGATACTGGAATAACTCTAATCCCCTATGTTCACAGAGAAAATCATACCCACAGTATTACCCAGAAAAGTATAATTGTTTGGGGCAGGTTCTCTTTGGTAACCACGTGATTGGACCACTATTGGACGGAAAATTTAAAATGGAGAAAGTTATTTACATATGCTCCTACAAATAAATATTCCATCCATTTAATAGAAAATACAATTCGCACTAATGGTAGGGGGGAGTTTAATCGAGAAGAAGTAAGGTTTTCCAGCAGGACGGTGGCTCCTCCACTACTACGATGTTAAAAATGTTCGTGTGGGTTACCTTAATGTAACATTTATCGTGAGAAGTGGATAGGGACGACGCCGGGGCAATAGAATGGCCGGCATGCACGGTCCCACACTGACTTTGAACCCACATGGATTTTTTTTGTGGGGACACTTTGAAGTCTGGTGATTTTATTGTACACCAGTCCGCATGTGTGGAAGATCTTCGGAACAGGAATTACTCAGGCCTGCAGGAAGGTAACACCAGAAATCCATAACACCGTGTAAGGAGTGAATTTGTTAACAGACTATTACTACTGTCAGGAAGTAACAGGCAAAAATTTCCAAAGGGTTTTTGAGTATCTACTAACAATAAAAGGGTAAGTAACAACCATACTAGTATCGGAATCTTACAATATTAGAACCGGAATTGCTGTTGAAATAAAAATAAATGGGATCTAAAACCTTTGTAAGACAATAATTCTTTTAAATATAAAATACTTACAAGGGTCGGACACAAACACATGACCGACTTCTTATTAAATCCTTTTAGTTTAACTCCTAGATCTTCGGAACTTCCAGGTGATCCCTTTAAAATCATTAAACACAACAAAATAAAGTTTCTTTTTAAAGAATAAACCAGCAATAGAAAAAATATGTTTTTGAAATGAACTTATACAAAGCTGCGCGATAAAACGCAGATAATAGCACATTACTATTTTGTACACATTTAACAACACCGCTGTAATTTTCATTAGGATGAAACCTTTTTGAGGTCCGGTTTTGCGGCCCATTGTATTCTAGCTTACAGAGACCTGTAATTTGATTGTGCATATCAACCCTATGCTTACATTTAAGAATCTCGGCTCTACTCCTCAGTGGACCGTCCCCCATTGGAGGGTTTGGAGAGTCAATGAACAGCATGAAAAAACAAAGATAATTTAGGTCTAAACGGAATATAGTACTGGAGTTTAAAACCTCCTAACTTATACGGTTTAAAAAAACAATAGGGGGGAAGGGACTTAAAACTCACCCTGTATATCAGTTTAGCCTTGGATTATTGCTATCTTGAGATCTTACTGAAGAGAAATATGCATTTATCGCATTATTTCTCAGTTGAAGATTATTCAACTGAAAAAGGTTATCACGCCCATGGGCTTGATACTTTCATTAATGTATGTAGGTCTGTTCGCACGATACTAGTGAACGAATTGATCTACAGACCTTAAAACTTTTTGTAAGTAGCGTCATTTGTAATAAAAACCATCAAGTCTCCACCGTGGGAATTGGCTGAGCGTTAGTAAACATGTTTGAATTGGTATTATAGGGAACTAATTATAGTATTATAAATAGCCTAACTATCCGTTATCTAGGGAGATATTTCATCAGTGGAACTTTCATTTTGTAAAAAAAGTAATTTTTTAAAAGACAGAAAATAAGTTGCCTGATGGCTCATGTCTATCTATGGGATTTGGCTGAGCTTTATTACTCGGTCTGGGGCAAAACATTTCTCTTTTGTCTGACAGGGAGATGCAAAATGTATCTTCGTATGTTTGTCTGTACATCTTGCAGAACATGTTAAGAATGAATTAAGCTTATAGGCTTTAACTTTTGGAAGTAACATCAGTGGCCATACTTCTATCTTGTTTCAATAGAAACTAGTATATATTTAGCGATTTTAGTTCTATACTAGTTTTACATTAGTTCTCGTAACATTGTTTAAATTATAGTTATATTTATCTATTAGATACTGGTCGTGATTATTTGAATGTTTGACTTAGTATTGCTTATAATTGTACGATTGGTTTTGCCCCTATATGAAACTACTGGAATATATATAAATGAAACAGTTTCATTATTCGAATCATACACCAAAAATGTTACATAAACGAAGGATTAATGATGAAAATAAATGTAGAAGAATCAAAAAACACAGGTACAAGAAAAGTTGAAACAAGGTTGACCTTTGTTTTTCTTAAATAACAATTAAACAGGAATTAAGGGACAAACTAATGTTTGTCCATTTGTCCTTCTCACATTTGAGTGTCCATTTGGGTTATTCAAATCTGAGGGTTTGACCTTATTATTATTTTGAACATAAGACTAAACTTGTATTGCGAAACCTATGCAACTTTTTGATAACCACAAAGTTAAATTATATCAAACTGTGACTTTTCAGGGAGTTCATGAAAATTAATTGGTATCTGTGTTTAAACTAGTTTAGGACAACTTTTTTAGAATTCAATGTAGCAGTTCACTGTAATCTAACACGTGGCTGTTACTGTGGAAACTACATCAAAAGGGGTGGGTTACTACATGTACACATGTACATAGTTAATGGCACTAATACGGTTACATGAATGTTTTTACCGCGATATTCAAATTTTATGTTCTGGATTCTCTACGTAAAGTACACGCTCTTTTAGTATGTACCATATCTCTGCTTCCTTTATTTTAAATTTCATTCTTAGTCTTACTTATTTTAAATCTGTTTATTAAGCTACTCAAATTCTGTTTTGACTGCCTGTAATATAGCTTTGATTTTAGCTGTCTGTGGCTGAACTTCAGCCCACACAAACATCTACACACACACACACACACACACACACAACACACAACACACACAACACACACACAACACACACACACACACACACACACACACACACACACACACACAACACACACACACACACAACCACACACACACACACACACACACACACGTACACACGTACAACACACACACACACCACACACACAAACACACACATCATACACACACACACACATATATATATATATATATATGTATTATATATCTTATAATATATATTTTATTTATATATATATATATATAAGTATATATCTAACAAATCTATAGTCTTGAATTATGAGTAGAGTTCGATTTATGGTGCACGTTCAACTGGATGAGGAACATTACATTTGGATGGTGAGCGTTAAGTTTTAACATTTTAATAATAGGTCTTTAAAGCAAAGTATTATCCACAAAGTAGTAAACAAAAACTCGTCCGTTTATTGTTTTCCCTTCATTGTCCCAGACGGTACATTGAGTTAATAGATCTCTATACAAGCTCAATGATTCCTACATTACCCGTTATCGTTATTTTTTTGAACGGAGATATTATAAAGAAGAGGAGCCATATAGAAACCGGTTAGTGGCCACGTGAAAATACTTAGAGGCATGCTTACAGCCTCGTTTAGGCCGTTAACCGAAGCATAAGGCATTTCTGTTTTGAAATTTGGAAGATTAAAACTCTGTGTTTATAACAATATAAATAACGTAACAAATCCATTATGGTTTTTCACTATATATCATTTTTGTCTTAGTGCTAGTTTAAAAAAATACTATTTTTCTGTTAAATAATAATGTTTTCATAAATTTATATTCAAGATATAAGAGTTTATTTTTTGGTAAAAATCTAGGTCAGATATAAATAAGAGAAACATTAATAATTAAAACAGACACTACGTATTTTTACCATATCATCAGCGATTGAACAACCATACGATGAGTATATTATTACCATAGTTTTAAACTTTTAGCTTTATGTCAAAAGGGAAGCCTTAAATGCGTTGGCCCTAGCAGCTAACTAGGGTCCCCTCTTAATGGTTTTTTAAATTACATCTTTTAATAGTCAGTTATGTTCTATTTGTGTAATAAAACGTAATTTATTACGTTCTATTTAGTGGAGTTAATTTGTATTAGTTAGGATACACAATTTAATTTTATACTTTTACCTAAATACATTCACTTTCCTTTGTTGTTAAAAAGATTATTTAAACTGACTGTTTTCGATAGTATGTTGTTTTAAAAACGGCCAGCGATCAAGAGTTTAATTATAATATAAATCATGTATTTTTAAAATTACATGTAAAAAATTGCATATTACTTGACGCATATCTTTGGTCCAAATTTCCACATATTTTAGGTAAGCCATAACCTTTATATAATCAAAAGAAACATATTTAGTAATATTTATTATTGAACATAAAATACAAAAGTTAACTAATTTTTTACATGCTATATGCAGACCAGGATACAAAACTAAATCGATTAAAAGGATGTACAACAAAACCATTTCTTTATTAACAGTTTGAAAGTTATTGTGGGGTAGTAGGGAGAATAGCCCTCTCTGTTACCTTCCCCGGCCACCTGTGTCCTCCAGTAAATATTCTGGCACCTCCTCGCTTCTAGTTTTCTGAAACGCACCTTAATTCAAAAACTGAAGCAGTAATTTTAAAATGATCTGCTGCTAGCTATTTCACTATGTATTAGCGGTGTATTTATTAGCAATTAATTATTTCATTTATCCAACAAGATAGTTCAACTTAGTGGTTAGAACAAGTAAACGTATCTTTACATAATTTTGTGACGATAATGCAAATTTTGTAACAGTACTAGCAGGAAAAGAAAATTTAGGTTTTTCAATGAAAAACTATTGTTGTATTTTGTAGGAACATCTCTCATCTGAATCTCCCTAAGAAAGTAAAATTGTGTGCCGTCAGTTACAAACTTTTTGTGGGATTAGAAATGGGAAAGGGACCGTAAAATAAAAAAATGGCTTTCTTTATTTTCTTTTCATTACTCCTTTATATATTAAACATAACATATTAATCACGCAACGCATGCTTCCTTATCTTCGCGACGGTTGTAGGTTGGTGTTTAGTTTGGATTGAATTGAGTTAAAAAAGTAGAAGTCTTCCATCTAAATCCCTACAAAAATAATGTACATTTATCTAAAAAAATCTGTTTATTACATGTTTATAGTAAACCATTAAAGCAGGAGTATTCAGTCACACAAATAAATTTTTGAAGAGAAGTTTCCTTCAAAACTGTTGCTTTGAAATAACGGAACTGCAGTATTTTTTATATAAACTCTGGTTTTTCTCTATTTAGAAACTTTTCCGTCCTCTAAGCCTAGGACCAAAGGTAAATTTTTAGAGGAGGGATGAAAAGGAAAAAGATTTTTGTCGTTGTGGGAGAGAAATGTTAATATTTATATTTTGTCTCCGCGCATTTCATATTTTATGTACATAGATACGCACTACAATGAAGGCTAGTACAACATGACAACAATGCTCACTTGTTGCTACTCAAGTACCAAATGTTGACCTTAGTGAACCCTGTGTTTACCTTCAATCATCTATAGCAATCTCGTCTGGGACAGCTTACATTGTTATGTATAGGTAATTACATATAAGTAATTTTACGTCCGTTTAACTTTATTATGTTAAGAGTGTTAATACGACAAATGACAAAGTTGTGCTAGCTGCATAAAGAACGTTGAATGTTATCCTCTAAACATTTTATATACTTATTCGAAAAGGTCTGAGACCTGTTTCCAAATATATTGAATTTTGTCATTTTTTTATTTTTTTTTTTCCTTTGGGATATTGGGGTGGATTCATAGATTCCTCTACACGTCAGACCTGAGCCTTATTGTGTTGCCCCTTTGATGTTAGAGGGGTAAAGCACTATCTTCGTGGCCCTTAATTAGGCGTAAGGGAAGCTTTTTTCCACCGATACTAGCATCTGGTTTTTTTATGTTTTCTCGTCGCCTGGTTGTTTGTCAACCCGAAAAGAGCCCTTCTTCACTTGCTCCTCAGTCTCTCCACAGATCCAGTATTTTATGTGTTTTATGCAGTCTCTTCAGACTCTATTGTAGCAGAGTCTACACTCCGAAGGCCTCATTTCGTAAACCTAGGAGTGTTTTAAAGGTGTTTCCTGGAAGTGGCCGTTGTCCAGTGATCAAGGCAATCACTTGCTTAACCCGATCCCTGCCCAGGCCCCCATCAGCCATCTGGTGAATCCAGGAGCTAGAATCGGCAAGCAGTCTTTTGCCGGAGTGCTTGTCCTTGGTGACTCTGCCACCGCACGCGGTGTGTCCTTCCTGGACCATTTGTTTTAGTTAGTACTTTGGTAAGCGGGCTGACTTTGCTTATACCGACAACGCGGTTCTGGACCGGTGTATGGCATGCTTTGCTCCGCTTTTGGCAAGCCCTGTCGGCGCATTTCGTTGCCTACCTATGCCTGTGTTGTGGGCCCGGTACCCAAACCAAGACGGCACACCAGTTGCGTGGATCCAAGCTTGCAGGAGAGTTGTTTAAATGCACTCCCACACAAGCCTGGATGAAAATGGCTTTTTTTTGTTGGGAGTCAGAGAGCTCTTTAAGAGCTGCCTGACTGTCCATGACAATTATACAGATGTTCATTCCCCTGGGTACCTTCTGGTGAGGCCTAGGTTTGGCACAGGCTAAGGATACCATAGATTTTCAGGCTTGAAATATGGAGCGAGTTCCTGACCCAAACTGCCGCTAAGGGCAGTTCTAGGGGATTGACTAAACACTCCAATAATCCATTTCATTCTACCCTTAAAAAAGCGAGCCATCCGTGTACCAGACAAAGCTCATTTCTTATTGTTGGGATGTTATGCTTGCGATTTCCACTCATCTCCGGAGTAGTAGAAGTCAAACAGAGAATGGCTTATTGGAATACGCAACTCACGTTCTCATTTGGTGTCGGAGACCATTTCGAGAAATAGCGCTATTGGGTTTACAGCTTCAGTGATGGCGCCATGGCTCGCGTTAGACGCGCCATCTCCTACACAAGCCAGCTCAACCATCAGCCGAATAAGCTGACTTTACGCGCTTCAGCTTTTATATGGACATCAAGAGGTAGAAAGATGGTCCTAAAGCCACCTCGAGGGTCGCTGAGTGGACGTGCTCCTGAATGCTCCGGTTTTACAAAGGATTTGTGCCAAGCCTTTGTAAGCTTTCAAAGCTTAGGCTTTGGCAGAGTTACCTGATTCACTCTTTGTCCACCCAGACTAATGAACCATAAAGTGATTTGAGGCCTTACAAACTGCTTTGTAAAGCCCATAGGTAGCTATGTGGGGTTTTACGCCCCATGAGTAATCCCTGCAAGTCTCCTGGAACGGTCATGAGCGCCCACTTTGCTTTGTGTGCATGGATATTATTAAGATGAATTCATTTCCACGTAAGCTTATGATCTAGAAGTCAGTCCTAAATATTTGACTGTCTTTGACCACTCCAGCTGAGTGGATGCGAGTTTTCAGCCTAGAAAGAGACTCTAGGTTCTTTTTCCTAGTGAATGGTACAACCTACTGTCTTTCTTAGAGGGTATTTACTTCATCAGTCCCTCTTCCCTGACACCAGTTGAGTTGTGTATCATGTTGTGAAGGTGATGGTATTCATGATAATCCAACAACAACATTTGTATATTTTCCCTGTACCATAAGGACTATGTCCGTCTGCATATCCTTGGACATAGATTTCCGTTGTTGAGTAAAGGTCCTCAAGTAGACCATCTACTACTAGGTTCCACAAGTAGAGGTGACAGGATGCCTCCTTGAGGACATCCCCTTGTGGGGTGGCGGATCACAGAGCGATACTTCATTAAGATCGGCCCTGATTCCGTCTGGAGCTCAGCATGTGCCCTAAGCCACCGGCACAGAGCAGGCTCGAGGCCAACGTCGCATGTGCTCCACTTAACCATTGCCAGTGAATTTTGGCATTGTCGAAAGCTCCTTTCAATGTCTAATGAAGGTGCACAATGCCAATTCCCTTTGGCGGACAGGCATATCCTCAATCCTAGCTGACTAGTTGTTGCAGTGCTGATTCCACAGGATTTTTGCCTTGCTTGGGTATGCATGTGTTTGGTTGCGATGAAAGGGGAAGTGTCTGAGAGAAGAACTCCCTTTCTCAGGTGCCCTCTCACACCAGTCTTTCTCTGTTTTTTCAGTAGAGAAAACGAAGATTAAACTGATGGGACGAAAAGATTTAGGGACAGAGTAGTCCGCTCTCCCCCTTTTTTTTTTTTAGGGATGAAGAACCACCCTGTTGAAGATCGCCAGACTTGAGGTTGGTATGTAGGCCCATAGGGCTAGGCTCGCCCTGAATAGTTCAACATAGAAGGGTAAAGGTAGATTCTCCGGGGGCCCCCCCCCCTTGTTGAAGCAGGGCCGGAAAGATTCCATCCCCTCCTGCAAGATTTGGAAAGGGGCAAATTTAGAAATTGCCCATTTGAGTCTTTAGAGAGGAGAGTGACAATCCTTCTGGCAATGGCCCAAGCTAACCACGACAAGAGCTCTTGGCCGTGAGCCTGCCTCGCGGTTTACCAGGACCGTTCCAGTGTCGTCATTCTCAAAGATACAGTCCAGGGAAGTGAGTCTCAAGGAGAAGTTTGAGGCATATCACTAGACCCGGAAGTGTGTTGGACCTCCCTGGGACCTTAAAGATCCCAAGTGGACCGGTTTGGACTTGAGGCTTAGTAAAGCGTTGCAGGTTCTAGCTTGCCGCGCTTAACTCATTTACCTTCTGTTGTAAACTGCACTCCAGGAACTTTGTTTTGCTTTTTTAATCGCTAGGCTGTAATTCCTGAAAGAGCTCTATGATAGGGACTCCCGAGATACGGCTTCCTTTTGCATTTGATTGTACAGCTTCCTGGACATTAGCCCCTTTTGCGAGCGAGGTCCCGCAGTCCCCACCAGCTTAGTAATTGGTTCAGACTCTTTTCTCCCTACGTCGCAATGGGCCAATTTGTCGTGGAAGCTATTGATTATATGCATTCCTGCAGGTCAGAAGGCTAATTCTGGATCTATGTCTGTGAAGGCATCCGCCCAACCCTTCCCGCCTACGCGATCCCAAACTGTGAGCTGAAGGTCAGACTTATATCCCCAACCAGTTCAGTCCTCCTGGTGGATTGCGATAGAGGGAACCTCTTGCAGCCTCATCTTGCAGGTTAATGAAATTAAAAAGCGGATATACCTGTGATCCAGATAATGAGGGCCCTCCTTCCGCTACGTGCCACTTATCTAACCTATTCCAAGATATACCTCGTGTGCAGATTGGTTATGTCAATAACTTCTTGTCTAATTCCGTGTTGGCGAACGGTAGGGCGGTATACCTTTATTAACGATATAAATAGGTCCCTACTTAGAAGAAATTGTAAAAGTTGCCATCACCTCTGGGGTTAGTGTTTGTGTGCTGCCCCATCCAGCAGAGGTTGATGGGCGATTGGCGTCACAACCTAGAAGAAGTTGTTGACCGTCTGGCTTCGTTGCTTCTTTCCACCAGGAGCTCTAGGTCTCTTGATGGAGGGAGTTCCCTGGCATCATATGGACAAGGGGTATACGGAGCCTAACAATTGTGCTCTGCACTGGTTGCCTCCATTCTTCCAGGTCAGTGTTGCCCACAGTAAGATCTCTGGAGTCAGAATTCGTTGAGGGTTAGGAAAATTCCAAGCCTCTCCTCAACAGGATGCAGGATTCTGACATTCCTTAGAGAGGTGACAAGTAAATTAACTTACCTTTGGTTTCATTTATGGCCGCCACTATCCCTTGGTGAAGCCATGGTTCTTGTATCAATGCCAGATCAAATCCCCTCTTGGAGGAAGAACTGGCAGGAAGGCTGCCGAGGCAGCTCTACTGTGCTGGAGGGTTGATTTGTAGAACTCGTGGCATTGTCCTTGACTGTCGGAGGAGACCAATTGAGACCTGCCAGAGTCCTAAGTTGGCTCTACAGTTGGCAAGCCTTCACAGCCTTGTAGCAGAACCTCGTCCAGGAAGCTGACGGAATCCGTAACCTTTTCGGGTCTGGCTTGGATGGAAGGATTTTCCACTCGTTTACATTTCGGTTGGGGTTTCTGCTTATTAAACATCTCAAGTACCTTTTCAGGTGTCTTCTTCAGAAGCTTAGGGTGAGCTCTGAAAAAACACCCTCCTAGTGGACCTCAAGATGTCCTTACTGCAAGTCCCACTCTCAGAGAGATGTCATCTCCCAGAGGTTTTATCCTTTGAATAAACTTCTTCCAGCCCAACGTTTGGTGTGTTCGTTGATGCAGGAAGCAATTATTAAAACCCCTTTTCTCTAGGTAGGTGCCCGCAAACGATTGGTAAGGAAACCATCTCCCAGGGGTTGGATTTCTTCCATAATTGCGTCCTCGATGGCTTCTCCCTTGCTATGCCACTTAGCTTCGCTTCAGGAGTAGCCTTCGGAGGGCTATGGCCATTTTGATTACTGCGACCTTTTCTGTAGGTAGCCTTGGGTCGTGCTACCAGAGGCCTCGGGGATCGTGGGCTTCGGGCTTTTGGGTTTTCCCTCCTAGGCCTTCTTTGCGGGTCCCTCCGCGGAGGGCGGGGTGACCAAAGCTCGCCTCTGGGGCGCTTGGCCGACCACACCCAAGCCTTGGCACCCGCCAGTTGGGCCCGGAGTTGAGACCTGACGTTATTGATTCTTGTTCCTCTTCTTTTTTCCCCCTCCTCCCACTTGGGAAGGGGTCAAAAGCTTCACCCTTTTCGAGAAGTTTAGCCTTTAGTGCTTCTATTCGTTGAGCAGTGGTGAGATTGGGCCTCTTCATTCTTAAGGTTTGCCGAGTTGCACCTGTTGGCATCATCCAGGAGTACCTGTAGACTTGGGAGTGCTTGGGCTGTTGAGGAGCTGATCTTCTATATCTTGAAGGGATTTTGCTTCCTCAGCGCTTGTGCTGCCTTCCTCAGATAAAGCCTTGCCATGTATGGGAGCTTCAGTGTGCAATGGAAAAACCTCCTGTGTTCCTAAGAGCCACTTTGTTGAGGAGAAGGTAGGGATTGTTGGGCCCATAACATACCATCTTGAGTTGTGGTTGCCAGGGTGGTGGTATAGTGCGAGGTCAGCGTTCAGGAGCTACCTTCAGCTGGGAAGAGGTAGGTCTTGAAAACAGCTTCTGGAACGGTTTCAAGGGTTTGGTTTGTTTTGATTGTTTGGTGTTTTGTTTTTTGCCAGGGGGGGCATCGTGTAGTAGGGATAGGGTTTGGTTCCCTCTGTAGGAGAGGAGAGGGAGTGTACGAGGGAATGGAAAGGGTAGGGCTGCCGTGAGCGCTTGATCACCCTCCACCGTTTCCACCCAGACAGAAGTCCCCGCATGCCTGGGTAAGAGCTTGCATTTTAATTGGGAGGGTCGCCGGTTCTGTGTCCTGTGTCCGTCATAGTAAAAGACTGGTTTGCCACCAGCCAATTCAGGACCCTGGCCTACGCTTGTTCCCCACCGTGGGCTTGGGGCCCCTAGTGGGAGAAAATGAAAGGGAAAACTAGATCGAAGGAGTTGGAGGAAATTTACCCTCAGATAGAAGAGGAGTGAAGAAGAATGAGAGAAGAAGAGAGATAGGCTGACACATAGAAAAGTGTGCCAGCCATTAGGCCTCCAAGAACAAGTAGAGAAAGGGGATTGGGAGCATTTTAGCTAGGGCTACCTCGGGGGTCGCCATTTAACCCGTAAGGGGGCCTGAAAAGCTAAGACCGCCCCTCGAGGGTGAATGTTGTCATAGTTTGAGTCCCACCTTGTCCTCAGGAAGTGTATATATTTTTCCTGTAAAACAGCTAACGAGAGTTGTTCGGTGCCTGGCAGAATATAAAGTTAGGGTGAACCACAGTATTACGAGGTACAGGACTCTAAAATGGTTTTTTTTTTAAAATTTTACTGTAATCAGGGACAAGTCACATTTGTAAAAAGATCGGATAATTTTTAGATTACATTACTTCCACCAAGTCTAAAAATATTGATTTGCTAAATATTTTACTCTGTTTGGTGTTATATAATATTTTTTTTTCATTTCAAGTTAAACCACGTCGTTCAAATGGATATTTCATATGTTTCATATAGTTTTGCCTTTTATTTTTT
>NW_025787433.1:0-14156 GCF_021130785.1 Homalodisca vitripennis
GTACCCCCCGTTTACTATGGTAGCATTCACAGTTAATATTACATTTACTAACAGTGCAAGATCGTCGCTGTTGTAAAGTAAAGATAATTTTGGCCGAGGCGAAGTTAGGGCTAAGAAGCACTCTTCTAACACTTAAACAGGAGCGGATGACACGTCTTAAAAGGCGATTTCCGAACCAACCACCAACGGCCGGGCAGGCGCGGCAGCTTGCAAGGACCGGATTTCGCTCAGCGGTCACCCATCCCAAACAGTGCTACGCTCGACGTTGAGCTAGATCTTGTTATCTCGTGCTAACTGTTGTACCCGCTACACTAAAGCCATGGATGTAGGTTTACTATATTAAGAAAAACTGAAATATAGTCCTTTAACTTCGGTACAAATACTGTGTTAGACATACAGTTGCTAATAGTACGTAGTTATTTTTAGACAGTCATAACTACAATTTGGCTTAATAAGTATGGGACCATTTCTTGGGGTATGTGCAGACTATATATGGATCGACATTTGGTTAAACAGTGTGATAGAAAAAACTTTTTTATTTCTTCTTGTAAATAAAAGGTACATTGACGTTTGACATTTTTTTCAAATATTGGAGCCATTTAATATTGTTCTGGTTTCTTTTTTAAATTCTTCTTGTAATAAAAGATACATTGAGTTAGCACATTTTTTTTTAAATATTGAGCCCATTTTTAAATTATTCTGTTTTCTTTTTTTATTTCTTCTTGTAATAAAAGGTACATTGAGTTTGAACATTTTTTTTCAAACTATTGAGCCATTTAAATTTGTTCTGTTTTCTTTTTTATTATCTTCTTGTTAATAAAAGAATACATTTGAGTTTGATTTTTTTTTCAAATATTGAGATATGTAAATTTGTTTCTGATTTTTCTTTTTTTATTTATTCGTTGTATATAAAAGGTACATTGAGTTTTGACATTTTTTTTCAAATATTGAGGCCATTTAAATTGTTCTGTTTTTCTTTTTTATTTCTTCTTGTCATATAAAAGGTACATTGAGTTTGATTTTTTTGTTTTCAAATATTTGAGACATTTTAAATTGTTCTGTTTTCTTTTTATTCATTCTTGTAAATAAAAGGTACGATTGAGTTTGACATTTTTTTTCAAAATTATTGAGCCATTTAAATTGTTCTGTTTTTCTTTTTATTTCTTCTTTGTAATAAAAGATACATTGAGTTTGACATTTTTTTTCAAAATATTGAGCCAATTTAAAATTGTTCGTGTTTTCCTTTTTTTATTTCTATCTAGTAATAAAATGTACATTGAGTTTGATTTTTTTTCAAATATTGAGATATTTTAACTTGTTCTTGTTTTCTTTTTTATTTATTCTTGTTATAAAAGAGTACAGATTGAGTTTGACATTTTTTTCAAATATTGAGCCCATATGATTTAAATTGTTCTGTTTTTCTTTTTTATTTCTTCTTGTAATAAAAGGTACATTGAGTTTTGATTTTTTTTTTTCAAATATTGAGACATTTAAATTTGTTCTGTTTTCTTTTTATTTCATTCTTGTAATAAAAAACGGTACATTGAGTTTGACATTTTTTTCAAATATTGAGCCATTTAAATTGTATCTGTTTTAAACTATTTAAAGTTATTAGAAATCTCCATCGTTGATTAGTCCCTAATAATAACATTATAAAATAATATTAAATTAATACATACTTAATAGTATGGTCGTTTTAAACGGTTCTCACATTAACAATCGATTCTGATTAACAAATACACAGGGTAAGGCTTACCACCAATACGAAGTGTCGCGGTAATATATAGACCTCGCTGAGGTTGTGCAATGCAAAATTTAAAAATATACTCCGTATATAATTTATTTCTAGATATTCTTGCATGACAGATAGACAGAAATATGATAGTTATCATACAGAAAAGAAATGTATTTATCCCCCAAGAGACAAAAGAGAGAAATGTGTGAGCCTAATGAGTGTCTGTGTGTCTGCCTGTCCTCATACGTTATCTCGAAATGAACTAGCCTGTAGACTTCAATTTTGAATTAATCATCATATATATAATATATATATATACTAAGCAAGACCCGACAGACGTTTGTCCCTGTACACGTTATTAAGAATTTAACTTATAGTTAAATTAAAATTACATGTATAGTATCGGAACTGGCCAACAGAATTTTTAAATTTATCTAAAATACTAAATAAGTATTCCGTATAGGGCTTGAAGTATTAATTATAGTGGCCACCATCAACAATCGAATTATAGATTAGATAGTTTCTGGAATAGCCTATCTAAAACTACTAATAATGACAGAAACTGAATTAGATTATAGTTATTTAAAGGCGGAGATTATAATAAGCGGCCTAACATCGCAATCAAGATTATTGATATTTCTAATTAGCACTATCTAAACCTACCGAATTTTATTATCTTTTATATTTTCTTGTGTGCGTGTGTATGGAGCTGAACTCCTCCTAATTGATGGTGGACCCCATCTTGGATTGTTTTATCATTGTAATCCAACAGGAGAATGCGCTACGTATCACAGTTTCAAATGTTTTCTATTTTAATTCCAGGTTTTCCTGACAGTTTGTGCTTGCTAATCAAATATGTGTGTTGCTTTGTAACATTGTGTAATTATTGTGTTGAGTGGGCTAATTGTTGAATAATACATTAATAGAGGATTGTAAGAATGTTTGAAGTACAATAAAAAACTATAGTCATTCATTGAAGTTATTGAACTAATTTTGAATAATTTATTGAACGATGAGTAGTATATTGGTCGCATAACCTAAGTTAGCATACAAAATCAAAAAGGGGGGGGGTTTTTTTGTATTTTCTATGTGTGAATAAACTATTGTTTTAACAGTTTGGGTCACATAAGTTCAAATTAAGCACCAAGCATATAAAAATACATGATTGAATAACTATATTCGTTCCCCCCCCCCCTCTTTCCCACAAGAGGACGTGGCATTTTTTCTGTAAAACATTAAAATTCGGTATAATAGTACACAATTGAATATGAGTAACTTATTTCAATATGTAATTTTAATATAAGTAACTTCTAGATAAAAATGATATAACCAACATAAGACTACAGTATCTTAATATACCTAAATAAGTATTCCCTAAAGGTCTGAAGTACAATAAGTGGCCACCATCACATTCAAAATTATTGAATATATCTGAAATAGCCTTATCTAAACTACTAAAATGGACGATAACCAAATTATAGTTATTTTAAAGGTGAAGTATAATAAGCAGCCACCATCTCAATCGAATTATTGGATTATTTCTGATTAGCCTATCTAAAAACTACTGAATTTCAATTTATAGATTATTTATAAATTACAGTATATGTATCAGAACTGGCCTAACAGAATAGTTTAATTTTAAAAACCAATTCCTACATTTAATTGAACAATAGTTATTGACACATGTGATCGCTTCCTATTAATTTAATATTACAATTAGCACTCTCACACAATAATTACTACGGTGATAGGAAAACAACCACAGCCAAATTTGATAGGCAGCACCAAACTTGTCGGGAAAACCTGGAATTAAAATATAGAAAAACATTTGAAACTGCCGAATCGTGAGCGCATTCTGCTGCGCATCCAAATTTAATAACATACCAAGATAAAAAAACAATTTATTTATAAACCAAAAATTAATCTGATCAATCACTGCACACTTCTAATATTTACCAATTTCAGTTTAAAAGTGTATTTTCTCCACTAAAACTTCCAATTTTATATCTGGCATAACCTCTATTGAGTATTCTTGGATTAGCCTAATCTAAACTACCGAATCTGTCATTATAAGTTATTTAAAAATTACAGGTATAGTATCGAGAACTGGCCAACAGACATTTTATATTTAAAAACCAAAATTCCCTCTCACACTATATTAACAAATAGTTATTTCACACATGTGAGTTTGTTATGCTACTTAATTTGAACTTATACATGACCAATTTTGACTGACAAGATTTAAATGTAAATTACAAACAAAATTATTTGAAAAAATCCATTAGTTTAAAACTTGATTATCTAAAATTGTCAAACTCAATAGTTTATTCACACCATAAGAAAACAGTCACAAACTTTTGATTTGTATGCTTACTTAAGGTTATTTTGATGGTTAATGCGACCAATTAATCTCTATTAATGTACTATTACAATTTTTAGCACTCATTACAATAAATTACACAACTTGTTTTTATTTTTTTATTTCTTCGCCTTTTGCCTGGCCTTTAATAAACCTTATAAACGCGGCCACAGTAGATTACACTTTTTTATAACTTTATTCTATTATACTTTTAATGTTATTTTGCCGTAATTTTTACTTTTGAAACATGAAACCTTACAAAAACAACCACACACACATTGATGAGCAGCACCAAACCTGTCCGGGAAAAACCTGGAATTTAAAATAGAAAAAACAATTTTTGAAAAACTCCGATCGTAGCGCATTCTTCCAAGGATCAAACACGTAAATAAGTTTACTAAGACATTTCACTTCTTAAAAGCTAAAACTTCCGAAATTTTAATATCTGCGATAATGCTCTATCCTCCAAAAAAGTGAAGGATACAGAATATATTGGAAATAAAGAAGTGGTGTTATTTTTATTATGTTTATGCGTTACTCTATGCTTTCAAGACTATAAATTGAATTTTAAACGTTTTATGGCTGTTGTTGTAATTATTATACATGTTTACATTAGATACAACTTGGTGAAAATATTTAACTTTGCAATCTGCATTAGGACTACTTGAATCAAGCACGTTCTCATAATACACGTAATCTAAATGTCAAAACAAATGTTTTCATGCCTTTCTTTGGATGAAACTTCAGCTGATAAAATATTTCACAGGCTCGTTAAGTAATTCAGTTCCACTTTGTATTACGTTGTTCGTAGCACAGTCTGTCGGATCCAATATTTAGAAACACCTCCAGACATCAACAATTTATAATTAAAAAATTTAATATAAATTTTGACCGAATAAATAACTATAGCCCCTAATGAAATTCAGTAGTTTGGATAGTGCTATTCAGAAATTATCAATTAATTCCTATTGTGATCGGTGGCTCTGCTTATATTTATATTAACTTCAGCCTTTTAAATAACTATAATCCAATTCGGATAGTAGTTTTTTGGATTGGCTATTCAGACAATATCAATAATTCGATTGTTGATGGAGGCCACTTATTATACTTCAGCCCTATTTGGAAAACACCAATCTTATTTTGTTTATGTAACACTCCCTGAAGGATTAACTCAAAAAATATTGTACATCTCAATAGCATTACGATAAATTAAGTTGTAAATTAAAAAATATACTTGTTCATTAAAATTAGTAATTTTTAAAATTACAGTATTAATGTCGGAACTGGCCAACAAGAATTTAATTTAAAAAACCAATTCCTAACACTATTAACCAATAAGTAGTTATTCACATCATTGTGATTTGATATGCATACTTAATTTGAACTTTATGTGGACCAATTCTTGGACCTGCAGATTAAAAAATGTAAAATTACAACAAATTATTTTAGAAATCCAATAGTAAGTTTTTAAACTTGATTATCCTAAAACTCGTTTAACAATATTCACACATAGAAAACAACAACCTTTTGATTTGTATGCTAACTTAGGTTATTTGAGGTATGCGGACCCAATATACCTCACTTCAATGTGCAAAATTGAATTCATATAACTTTAATAAATAAGTATAGTGGTTTTTTATGCACTTTAAACATCTTTCAATCTCTATTAATGTGATTATAAACAAGTTAGCAACTCTAAACAATAATTACAGACAATGTTACAAAAAACAACACACCAAATTTGATAGCAGCACAAAATTGTCGGGAGAAACCTTGGAATTAAAATAGAAAAAACATTTATGGCCTGTGTTGTAATATTAGGCCTATAAATGTTTACGCTAGATAACAATTGGTGAAACTTTCATCTTTGCAATCCTGCAATTACACTACTGATCCAAGCACTTTACAAATTTTAAAATATTACACTTTCTTAATTTTAAATGTGGAACAAATGTTTTCTGACCTCATTGATGAACGTCAGCTGGAAAATATTCACCAGCTGTTAAGTATCAGTTCAACTTTTGTGATTCACGTTGTCGTTTTCGTTGGCCGCAGTTCTGGCGGCATCCAATGTCAAAACAACCTCCCACCCATCAACTAACAATTTATTATTAAAAAAATATAAATTAAATAAACTATTTAAAACTTGACCGAATTATGAATCTTAAACCATTCTTCGGATTCCAAACTGAAGACACACTCAAAAAGTTTCATTTAAAATCTCGGTCCAACCCGTTTAGTGAGGCAGTTTAGGGACCCATACAACACGCAACACAAGAAATATATATATTAAAGATATACAGGGGTGTATATTATGTCCTGGAAACCACCCAAACAAATATATCCTTTTAATAATTTAAATATAAATTTGAAACCATCCTTTACCAATCGTGGATAGAGAGTGATTGGGCATCTACTTTTTGGAACAATGTTTTGTTATGTAAACACACCAACGGGGGACGTCCTGCGAGTTCAGAGGGTATCGTGAATATTCTTAATGGAAGCCTATACCTTGTGATACATAATTTTTAAAGGTAATAGCTTACTGAATTGAATTGCCACAAACCGCATCTCTAAAGGAATTATTCTATCAGAAAATAGGAGCATTTTTAGTATTGAAAATTTACTGATGTTCAACAATGTAATTTTAACATGGTTCTTGCCACAAAATGTGTTACACTAATTTTTTAGCATTTTTTAAATTGTTCAATTAAAATAAAATAAACAATTTATTTTTAAGCTGGTTTCATTAGTACAAATTTACCAGTTTTTATTACAATGAATAAAAACTTATGAGTACACTTTCTCTGATTACTTATGAATCTGTACTTGGTGTTTTCCTGTCAGCAGGAAGGTTTAAAGACGACAAACGTCACTAGCCCATGAGAACATTATTGTGTTATTAATCATCGGTCTACAGGTTTCAGTTTGTTGAGCATGGAGCTTTCACTAGAAGGTCTAAGCTTGGGAATTACAAATGGACAAAGGTCATATCATTTCCTGTCGAGTTAATCAGTGTCTCTGAAGCATTGCTGTCAACAAGTTATCTAATTACAGTAGTTCAGTTTTTATTTGGCATTTTAATCGAATTGTCTGAAAGAGAACGAATTACTCTGTTGATGATGAGAGGATATGGCGATCGTCAAAGATCTTATCGGGAAGTTTTGTAATTTGTTTAATGACACTTTCCCAGAAAGGAATCCCATAAGTGTTTCAACAATATCAAAAACTATTGAGCGTTTTGAAATGACAGGGAGTGTACGTAATTGGCCAAAGTCGGGTAGGATACAATCTGCAACAGATGAATAACATGCACTAGATGTTTTGCAAACATTTATTGAAGACCCACATACATCGCTCAGAAAAGATGCACAGCAACATGATATGCACCCTATGTCTGTGAGTAAGATTTTGAAAATTAATAAATACAAACCATTTAAAGTTCATTTAGTCCAACAGTTAAGTGAGGATGATTACGGACAGAAGAGTTGAGTTTGTGAACTTGTGATGCGCAAATGTGATGAAAATAGAGATTTTCTGACCAACATACTATTTTCTGATGAGGCAACTTTTTTCCTAAATGGCAATGTTAACAGGCACAATTGCCGTTACTGGGCTAGTGAAAACCCACATTGGATTACTGAGTCCCATTCACAGCAACCACAAAAACTGAACGTATGGTGTGGAATTTTAGGTAACAAAATTGTTTGGACCCTTTTTCATCAATGGAAATTATAAATGGCCGAACTTTACTACAATATGCTCCAAAATTAAATAATCCCAGCTATTCAAATTTGCATCAGGAGAATACTTTGATAATGTATGGTTTCAGCAGGATGGTGCTCCACCCCATTATGGGAGACAGGTAAGAGATTATTTGGATTTAAGGTTTCCTCATAAATGGATTGGCCGAAGAGGAGAAATCGAATGGCCTCCAAGATCTCCGGATTTGTCACCAATCGATTATTTCCTATGGGGTCATTTTAAAATCCAATGTTTATAGAAGAAAAGCCTCATAATTTGGAAGACCTAAGAAACAGGATTATAGAGGAGATTGCTTTGATAACTGAAGAAATGTTAGGCAACTCTGTCGAATCATTTTACACAAGATTGGCTCATGTCAAACCGTAGAAGGAACACAGTTCGAACAATTGCTTTGACACCAAATGCAGGTAAAAACGTTTGTTGTTGTAAGACTTTTCTAACAGCATACATTATTTTTTATTTGTAATAAGAAATCAATAACATAAGTATTTCCATAATTGTACTGTAATAAAAAACTGGCAAATTTGTGCTAATAGAACCAGCTTAAAATGAAATTTTTGTTTTATTCAATTGAACATTTAAAAAAATGCTAAAAAAATTAGTGTAAACACATTTTGTGGCAAGAACCATGTTAAAATTACATTGTTGAACATCAGGTAAATTTTCAATACTAAAAATGCTCTATTTTCTGATAGAATAATTCCTTTGAGATGCGGTTTGTGGCATTCAATTCAGTAAGCTATTACGTTTAAAATTATGTATCACAAGGTATAGGCTTCCATTAAGAATATTCACGATAACCCTCGGCAGGACGTCCCCCGTTGGTGTGACATAACAAAACATTGTTCCAAAAAGTAGATGCCCAATCTCTATCACGATTGTAAGAGGTTTCAAAATTTATATTTAAATTATTAAAGGATATATTTGGGTGTTTCCAGACATAATATACACCCTGTATACTATATATATTATATTATATGACAAACATTGAGGTTGTTAGTAGTGCATGTCATTTCAAGAGGTTTGGATGAGTATTAGCGAAAATGTTTTCGTTGGTAACCATGATGGAAACGGCTAAATAGCTGAGTAAAGAAATTTGTAAATAAATTATGTCAAATCATTTGAGATAGTAACAAGTTGCAATTTTATTATTAGAGTAAATATAAAATATTATTTACTCCAGGTAATGTAAAGAGTAGTAAACCAAATTTGATTCATGCGAACACTAACATTTTAGTATCCTCGATAAATACCTTTACTTTTATTTAAACACTACTAACTTAGTGAACAAAAACTAGAATATAACAAAAGACAATACATCACGAGAAACGTTTTAATTTTTACATTTTGAATTTTTGTTTAAACTACGTAGACGAGTATAAGTTATGTGAGGTGTATGTCCACCATGGAGTTTGGCTGAGTGCCATCGATTACTCAGTAGGCTAAAAAAATCGTCTTTTGTTTCCTACATACTTACTGATTGGACCGGGACATTACCGTGATGGCTCAGTGTCATCTAGTTGTTTTGCGATCAGTCTCAAAATCGTTCTTTAAGAGATTATTAATTTATTGTTAAAATTAATTTATTGAATCTTTATTTATTTTATATGAGGTTATTCATCATTTTTTATCATCTAGTTTTTTACATTCAAGTATTTCTTTACTTCCATGACACCTATAATAGATGTTAAAACGGAAAAACACATTTCATCATACCAAAAGCTAAACTTTTTTCCATGTAAATTTTAGACAACCTAGTATGATACGGAAAACTTGCAAAATTTTTACAGTTCATGTGTACACTGTTACTTTTTGGAAGAAACAATTGTTTTTGTAATATGGTAAATTGTGATTATTAGTTGAATTATTAGTTAATATTTTTCCAGTTCTATGACAAAAATAAATACATTTCAATAGTGTAAAAAATATAGATTTTAGAACATAATTAAAGCTTATTAATCGTTGTTTAATTATCTTCCTGAAAGAACTCAATTAACAATTGTTATGAAAATTATTTTTCATAAGCGATTATATTACTAGTTGTAACCATTAAGAAAATGTGAGGTAAAGTTAAATTATTCTTCCTCGGTAACTAAATGGTGAAACAAAACACACAAGATATATATAAATTTTGAATGGGCTATTCCCCCAAGCAATTTCGTGCTGAGATGTTTTAGCAGAGCTTACCCGATGAATGCATGTAAAAATTGACTATCACCCTTATCTTGCTTAACTTCCGGAACTATTGCAATTTCCCAAGGGTACTCTTGACAAGATGTTATGTCTACAATTCTGCTATCAACCAAACATAAGCTATATAAAAATGTAGAATGGTACATTCTTCAAGCAGTTTTGTGTCTGAGACGTTTTAGCAGAGTTTACCCTATATATGAATGTAAAATTGCCAATCTCCCTGGTAACTTGCTTAGCTTGCCGAACTATTTCAATTTCCCAAGGGTACTCTCGACAAGATACTATGTCATCACTTCTACTATCAACCAAACATAAGCTATATACAAATGTAGAATGGTCCTTTCTCCCAAGCAATTTCGTGACGTTTTTTGCAGAGTTTACCCGACGTATGCATGTAAAAATTGCCTATCGTCCCTTGTTTTTTTTTTTTTTAATTAAAAGGCTTGCTTACACTTTACGGAAATATTTATCAACATTTCTTAAGGGTACTATTGATCACAAGATATTATGTTTTTTCCACTTTATATGTTATCAACAAAAACGACCTTTTCCAGCTATTGCTATAAGTCTTTTCGTTTTCAGGAACATTGATTATGAAATTGGAATTGTACCATGCTTAACATCTCAGTTAGTTAATCCGTATGGCATGCAAAACAAAAAACTGTTCCCAAAATGATATTTGTTTTGTAGAAACAAACAAACTGGAAATTCGCCCGTTAGACTTATCAAGGTGGGGGAAAAGTACTGAAGACAGACGATGGAGTCAGCAGTGGACAATATTGAGTGGATCAGTAAACATTCTTTTAGCGGGACGGCACGTCGTACTGAGGGGCTTCATATTTCAATTTATAAATTTTCTACAAAATTTGGTTTAAAGAACAGATCCCATACAAAAAACGATTTATTGCGTGTGGTCAAACACACTTCAGTCACGCACATAAGTGTATCTTTCATAGATTTTATAGATATATGAAGATTCTTTTGACCACCTAGATATGTTCAAGGTTTTTTAAATTTGTTACAGATGTTAAGACGCTATGAGATAAACTCTAAACCAATTAACAATGGCAAATGAACTATATAACGTTGTTATATAGTGTTAAACATTGCTTACTGGAGGTTGTTTCGTTAATGTCACTGATCACTTATAGTCACATTCACTTCTGAATACGATCGTACATCAGTATCTTAACGGTATTTGTGATAGATTGTTTCTGCCTGTTCATCTTTCAATCTCTCGGCTCGGTATCTCCTATCTCCAGTATTGTTATCAGTTACTTATAACTCTCTATCTGGCACTCTCTAAAATTGAGTTATTGTCCATAAAATAAATAACTCTCTAGTCATAATCCGCGATACCTAGACATTTGTAAAATGTGAAATACTTCTCTTGTTACATATTTTTAACAGATTCCTAATTTATGAATAAAATTAGGAATTGAAGGAATGAATCATTAAGATCGCACTAGTTTTAATGTTTATGCATTGTCTATAAGATCCGTAAATAGTATAACAGTTGTAGTTACAAAATAATCTACCTCAAAGAGCAGCTTTTCTAGTTGATCCGCTGTAATTTAGTTTTATTTTAAAAATGTTGGCAAAACTTGTTTTACATAATCAAAATATTACGACTTCTTATATTTTTTCATTAAATACCCTAATCAATAATCGCTTCATAACACAGTGATGCTGCACGTGCTGAATACTTCTCTTATGTGATCTTGTTATAATCAGTCGTTAATAACCTAACGAATAGGGTAGATAACAGTTCCAGAAAAACGTACCCCCCCCTAGCGTTTATGCTATGCATAGATTATTTGAAACATGCTTATTAAACGTTAGTCACACTGTCTCGTTGGGAAGTGGTTATATCTTATTTATAAAACACTTTTGCGAAGTACTAAAAGCCTGAAAAAGTTTATAATTACTTTACTGAGAACTGGTTTAGTCAAAATGTTTATTGCTGACATCTAAAAGGTTACATGCCAAGGTATGCCATAAACTGTACCTCTATTTGCGTATTCTACAAATGTACAAGGGTAAACAGCACAGGAGAAAACTTGCAATACTCTTGTTTGCACTGCGTTTCAGGCAAGTTACATGGTAGCTGTTTACGAGGTCTGTTCTGACAACGTAGTTTCTAATAATCCACTACAAACATTACCACACTGCTAGATTACTGAAATGTCAGGAATTCTAATGCCCAAACTGGAGTATAATTTCATTTTTTTAATTTGTTGTCATTGTTTACATATATTATATTTTGGGTACTGGCATTCTAAAAAGTTAATGAACTGTTAGCAGAAACATTCTTTTTACGAATTCGTGTAACGCTCTAACTGCGATATTTGGAGGATTTTTCTTTTTACTATATAGATTACTCGTTAATTTTAAAACAAACAAAAACACGGAAAAAATACTAAGAGCGTATTCAAAGATTTACTCATTCATTTTTCTGGAACTCGTGGATGTTAGTAATACATCCATTATAAAAGATTCGTGACCAAATATTGTAAGGAGGGGTTATGTCTTATAGGCATTGATTCCTTATTGTTGTTTTTTTTAAATCGTCCTCTTGAAGTGAAATAGTCTCGGGTTATATGATTTTTGTTACCGTTGCAGTTGCAGTCAATTATGCAGAAATCAATTACAAATCCCAACATTAATGTCTTAAATATAAACATTATTTATTTTATATTTATTTATCTATATATATTATATATAGCAGTTATTACAGATTTATAATAGTTTAATCTGTGCCCGCTTGGTTAGAATACATTTTAAACTAGCCTAAGAGTAGTGTCGACACGTTCTGTATAGTGATGTCACCTGTAGACACTATTAAACACTATCCCAACCACACATTCGTCACAATAGTTATAATAATTTGTTACAACATTAGTAAAATTGTTGCTAATTTTAATAGTGAATGTGGGAAAAAACTGTAACGATCTTAGGATTTACTTGTCAAAATGTAGTCTAAGCGAATTCTACTTAGATCTGGTCAGTACCTGAACCAATAGAGGGAGACTTTTAAAAGCTACTCCTGTTGTGTAACTTACAATAAAAAATATTTCCGTAGCTTATTTAAATTTTTTAAATTATTGTTTCTTTTTTAAGTATTAACCGCCCTTCTAAGGTGTAAAAACTTATTAACTCCTGTTTTGGTACGTTCGGACACAACCCAACCATTTCACTACCCTTCCATGTTATGATAAAACGTACATTCTGGTGTAAGAAAAGCGTATAACATTTTTAAATAACTTTATTTCGTCCATATCCTGCATTTTCATAGGACTGCGGGGGTGATGGGGGTCTGTCACTTACCCAGTACGGCAGGTACTGTTCGTAGATATTTGTTGTTGCAGCAACGGGGACGGGAAGTCCCCCAAACCAGGATGTTCAGTATTCACACCAATCAATGCTTTTTCCTCTAAACATGCTTTTGCAGTTGTCATAAATTCTTCGTTACATGATGTTTAATCAGGTGTGCATTAATTCTCAGTTATGAGTATTATTTTTTATATTGATCTTTTATATATATATATATATTATATATATATATATATATTAATATATATTGTATCTATACATATACTATGGTTTGTTTTTTGGGCTTATAGATTATATATATCTATACAATTCAAAACAGCAATGATTGAAGGTTTTATGTCTGTGGTAGTATTTTTTAAATTAATAAATAAAGGGATTGTTATTAAAAAAGCTTACGGCGCGCTGACGGGAGATCACCCGTGATTTGTATAGCAGTTCTGCTAACACACTTAAACCACAACTATAACAATAATTTATCTCATATTGTGTTGTAAATAAACGATCTGTACTAAGAAATTATTTATTATGAAAATAATACGTTGCACTTTAGTTTATGATATAAATAGTAATTAACTTGTCTTGATTTGATATGTGATAAATCTTTGAGGTTGTCATAGCAATAAAAAATTAGCCATCTTAAAAATTTTTTTGAAATTTGCTGAATTGTTCCTTGAGTTGACTTATTTCTTATTGCGAGTAATTTCAGAGAACAACTGACGAAACGGCAATGAGAGCAATGTTCGTATAGGCACACTTACACTACATGGAAAA
>NW_025787434.1:0-13503 GCF_021130785.1 Homalodisca vitripennis
AACAACAAGCTAATAAAAATATGCAAAAATGAATAATGTGTGGTTAAAGCGATAACAATGACACAAACAAGAGATAAACTATGACACTAGCGATAACAACAAAGAATAATCAGTAACAATAGCCTGCTAACAATACTAGGCATGAAATGTAACAAGTTAATTAATACGGAAGCAACCTTGATCAGGCCATGCATAACAAAACCACTTGCACTGGTTGTAGTGGCCCTCTAAAGGCACCACTCAAGAGCACATCACTGCACAAGCCAAAGGTGGTCACGTGTCACGATTGGAGGCTTCGAACAGCTGATCTGAATGACGAGGGCGGGGTATGGAAGAAGTCTAGGTGATCAGGAAGTGTGTTGCCCAGGCGCTGGACTCGAAACAGTGAGCTATTGGCTGCATATAAGGTATTAGTTGAGGTTTTCGCAAAAAGTGCCCTTGACCTCGTGCCAGAAGGTACCCTGAAGTTTATTCTTTCCAGCAAATCAGGGCAGTCCAACTCTCCTCTGACCAGCTTGTATAAGAAAAGTAAGTCCTGACTGACACGCCTTGATTCCATGGAGGGTAGGTTTAGGAGCCGTGAGACTTCTTGCACAGGAACATCCAGATATCGGAATCCTAGTCTAACACCAACCAACCTCAGAAAACGTCTTTGGATCTTCTCTATGTTGTCTTTTAGATACTGCTGGTGAGGAGACCAAACAACACTGTTGTATTCTAAGTGCGGTCTCACCAGGCAGCAGTACAAGAGTTTGAGAACGTTTAGATCAGTAAATGACTTAGAAGCTCGGAAGAGGAAGCCAAGGACTTGAAGAGCGCTATTGCATATATGTTGGACATGGGGCTCCCAGCTTAGGGAAGAAGTAAAGAACACTCCAAGATCCCTCACCTCCGATGTTCTGGATAGTGGCACACCTCTGACAGAGTAATCATGCAATATAGGTTTTGAAATGCGATAAAATGAGATGCAAACACATTTGCTCAGATTCAGCGACATTTTGTTAAGACTACACCAGCGATCGACCCTGTTAATGTCATCTTGAAGTTGAGCCACGTCCAAGGCGGAAGATATAACGGAGTACAGCTTCAGGTCGTCCGCAAACAACAAGTGTTTGCAAGTCAGGGAAGAAACCACATCATTTATATACAAATTGAATAGGATGGGCCCGAGATGGGAACCTTGTGGGACACCGCTTGTTACTTTGAACTCCTTGGAAAGGACGTTGTTATATTTCACTACCAGCTTCCGGTTATGTAGGTAGCTTTTAAGCCACTGGAGGAAGGGTCCTGAAAATCCCGATGCCCCCAATTTATTTAACAAATTTTCATGGCACACTCTATCGAAGGCTTTAGAGAAATCCATTTCTATGGTGTCAATCTGCTTCCTTCGTTCAAATGCTTCGATGATATGGCTTTGAAAGAGAACGAGATTGGTGGAGGTAGACCTATTTGAGATAAAGCCATGTTGACTAATAGTCAATTTGCTGCTGATCATGAATATGATTCTGCTCAGAACAATCTTCTCGAAGATTTTGGCTAGTATTGGTAAAATGTTAATGGGCCTGTAATTCTTTATATCATTTACTGAGCCTTTCTTGTGTATGGGAACCACATGGCCAATTTTGAAGATATCCGGGAATACTCCTTCTGATAGTGATCTGTTGAAGAGTGTGGTTAAGGGACGGGCGATGACGTCAGCACAGTGCTTAATTACTGTCGGTGGGATTGAGTCGGGGCCCGGACCTTTTTTAGTGTCAAGATTCTTGAGTGTCTTCAAAACCTCCGATGGACTTATGCGGCAGGTAGAAAATTGGTGAATAGATGAGCTGGAGATTCGATTGGACTGCAATGGGTCATTGGCCGGATTGAAGACTGAGGCAAAAAAGTCAGCAAACATGTTCGCTACATCTCTTTCAGAGCTTGATGAGATGTCGTCAAAACGCATGGTAGTGGGGGTTGCATTGTTATTATTTAACGATTTCATATAGCTCCAGAAGAATTTTGGGTTATCAGTTATTGAAGTTTGAACTGTATTCATGTACCGGTTGAAACAAGTGTTGGACAATGACTTGCACTGTGCTCTTACTGCAGCGAATTGGTTATAACTAAGCTGGGAAAGGGTCGATTTGTAGCGTCTGTGGAGAGATTTTTTCAAAATTGTAAGGCGGATCAACTCCTTAGAAAACCATTTAGGGAAGGCTGACAATCCCATCTTCGTCCTCGGAGAGAATTGAAGTTACACTCTTCTTGGACTGTGTTAACAAATACGTTGAATGCTTCATTGACATCTCCCCGAGCCAACCGAGTCGTGCAAGGTCACGAGCCTGTAGGTCCTGGAGTACGCTAGCATTGTCACAAAGCTTGACGTTGGCCTGATAAGTTACATTTTTTTGGACATTAAATGGTCCAGATATATAGTCTTAGACAGTGGCAGGGATGATGAATATCCTCTGAAAGCAGCGGATCCGGGTCATTGGAGACTGTTATGTTGTGAGAAGAGGAGAAACATAAGTCAAGGATTACACCTCTGAAATTGGGAATCTTATTGACTTGAGTAAGGACCAACAAGGTTGCCATATTTTGAAGAACTTGAAAAGAGCCGTCACGTGATGCGCACATCGAGGTCCAGTCAGCATTTCGGGAGGATTGAAGTCTCCTAGAATACAGATGTCTTGAAAACCCATTAAAGTTGACAATATTTTCGAGTAGAGTCGGAAAAATCAGTATAACATGCTGTAGGTTTATTCGGAGGAATATAAGACGCCACCAAGGAGCATTTTCTTGCCGTAGGAGAGACAGATAGAGACATCAAATAGCCTCTGATGGGGGGTTGAAAACAGGGACTGTCAGCACATTTGATGTTGTTAGATATGGCGATTAGCACTCCACCACCACTCCTCTTTCTTATTAGTAGTGTCGAGCGCTTCAGTCGCTCCTAAAAACTTGGTAGCAGGAGTAGGCCGAGTTTACTGGTTGCGATGCTAGATAGAAGGTTTGTTTCTGTTAAGGACTATTATTATCATGTATGCAAGTGGTTAATGATTGACGAATTTCAGCTAGTTTAGTCCTAATTTCCATTTTTATGTTTTAATAATAAATATTCAGTTGTGCTAACCCGTTTGAAGAATTTAGTTTTTTGGCTTATTTACAATTTTTGGAGTTCCATTGACGTTATTTATGGTGAGATCAAGATTCGCCGTTCTTTAATGCGAGAGTCCAAAGTTTTACGTAGGTTGTCCAGAGTCTTACGTTCGCTAGGAGTCCTGTAGTGAGAGATAGAAACGGTGGAGAGTTGTACTCCCATCCAGGAGATCAGATGAGAAGTTCCTGCAGAAGAATCTTGCTTCTGCTGGACTCTGCAGAATGAGTTTGATAGGACGGGATGACTTAGTAGAGGGGTTTGCCGATGCGAAAGAAGGTGAAATTCTGAGAGGTAAGCTTAACTGAAACTAGAATTTTATTAATCTTATCCAAGGTCATACGCCTTCTTTTCTGGTAGAAGTGGGCTAGTACATTCGGGAACGTAGAAAGATGATATAACGTTAGAATGTCTTGAAGTACGATCAACTATTTCCGAGTAAATGTCGTCAGTAGGTAGAGGAATCGCTTCTTTTCTGTGACGTCTTCTAATAAGTATTTGACTTCATTTTTCAATCTGCTGTTTATTACGCGGTTTTCGATCTCAGAAAAGGCTCTTGACAGCCCTGGCGAAGCTATCCTTTAAAGTAGCAATGTCGTTGGAAACTAGGGTCAATATCAGCCTTTGTCGCAAGCGAATCCATTTTCTTAAGGAATGTCTTCCATGACACCTGTGACCGGAACCGGTAGTAGAAACATCTTTATGACAATCCACTCTGTTGCAGAACCATTTTAAGGCAAAATCGCTTTTTATTTTTTTTTAGCAGGCGTTTATATTCAGAGGGACTCAAAAATACTTTTTAGGCAATCCAAAATGGGAACCATCTGTCGCAGCTATCGCACTGTATGCCTCTTGGTATGGTCGGGTACCTTTATCATACACCGAACACAAACATCGATGTTATTCATTGGTAGCTTTTTAGGTGCGGTAGATGGATTGTTGAGTATAATTTGTTATTGTGACTGCTAATGTAGGAGGAAGATATTGAGAAGGCCGTGGCAAAAAAAGATGTATAGTTTCCTCTATGGATGACGTAATCTTGACAGCAGACAAGTTGTTGGTTGAGGATGGTGGAACGGGAGTGGATATTTCTTTAATGTGGCCTATTAGGCGAAACAAAGGAGAGAGGTTAATAACTAAGCAACGTAGAATATCCGACATCTTGATGATATTTAAGTTAATCTACAAATGATCAACACGCACCTGACAATCTAGAAAATATGTAAGACAACATGCAGGCAACACGGTGGGTGATAAAATAGCTTACATGCACAGTTCATACGAATTGAAAAAAACTGTAGGCATCATGAATATATAAAGACGTGCTGGGCTAATATACACTCTATATTTCACGGTCTTTGACTATAATTGTTAGAAGACAATTTAAGCAACAATTTGTACATCGTCTGCGTATCCTGCACATTCAATGATAGTGAGGATAGGTTGTTTTAATTTAATCAATAGTGAAATAATTTATTAGCAAAGAATATTTAAAAATTCTAATATTGTTGCACTCACTACGATTAAAATGAAGAGATAGATCCAACATTTTAGAGCACCTTGAACACCAATGAAACTAAGAAAGACAGCTTAATTTTTAGCCCTAGCAAAATACGTTGGATTCAAAACTGCCATCCAATGAGTAATCTGATTTTAAAATATAAAAAGTTATTCCAATAAGATATAATCTATGGAGCTAAAGTAATGATCGATTATCTCTTCTAAGTAATGGGTCTCCTTACAGTTAATTTAACATCCTCGATGGAAATATAAAGAACCTATTCAGTTATCCTAAACATTCGAGCTTCACTGCTCTTTTTTTCTAGCACTACCTTACAAATATGAATTAACCTTGAGCTTAGCTCCAGTTCACTTTCCTCTCAGTGCCGCGTCTGGAATCTGATGCTGTCACAGACTTGGACTCCTGGAGTCTGGAGTCATGTGGTCTGCAGAGGTCCACCAAAATTCGGTGGCAAACTCGGCTTCAGTTCCTTACCCCTTTCGTCACCAGATATACACCTGCAGTTACACTACAAAATATAGCGTTAATGTAGGCTGAACAATTATCTTCATTTATCATTAGGTGCACAATTAAAACTGTAGCTAAGCTCAAAATTCATATTGGGACTCTATCCTTTATCACCATAGTAAGCTAAAACGCCCTGCTAAAATGAATATAAAATCTTATTTTGATTTGGGCTCTTAATCAGAATGCTTTAGGGGTGTCCTATTAAAAGAGATAAATTTAAAATAAAATAATTGGTGTCTGGAAATGGAAAATTTTATTATGTTTTTTTTAAAGAGTTACATATAAAAATATATATAAACACTACAAAAAGGTCCATATTGTACCTACCATTTTTTATTTAACATAATTACTAGTAATGTACGGTTCTGAATTTTTAAAATGGATTACCCAAGTCAAAGGTAGCCAAATTGATATTAGACAAATGTTAATCAGCGTGTTGCCACAAAATACAAGAGCCTGCAACGAAGTAAACCTGTGTGGATACTAAGACCAATTGTTACTACTATTCACATTCTTATTCTAAGAATCAACGTGATTTTAAGCTACAAGAAATTTAATAGTTTCATTTTAATTTATAAAGTTAAACAGTAAAGCTGTGTTAGTTCTATTAGATGTCTAGGATTGAGGTAGATTAGAAAAATTCAAACTTGAAAGTATTTTTTTAAAACACAAAAAGTACTAAATTTAAAAATTGGTATATTTTGAAATTAACATAGAAGATATTTCTTTGTGGAATAAGATGAAGCAGGTAGCTGGGTTGAAGTACGAGTATGTTCTGCGGGAGTAAATGCAGTTCGTAGAGGGCGTCGTTTTGTACAAAGAGCGTCTCCTGTCACTTGAGCAGGCGTCAACGACGGTCTCACCAGGTGCACAATGCGATGTTAAGCTAGGATTTGTAAAATTTAGCTTCAGTACATCGGTTCATTATTTATTCATTTACAATGACATGAAACATGTCATTATACAACCTGACTACGTACAATGCTACCAAAGATTATGGTTGCTAAACGTTTGGCTGTTAAGTTTCTTTATAGAATGATTAAGGATAACGTTTGTTATTACTATATGATAACATTTAAGGTAAATTTAATGTGTAATATTTTAGAATAACTTGCAATTTAATTTATATATAAAACAGATAGTAATAACATTGCAACATTTAAAATATATTTTATAACTTAAATTCAAAATTGAAATTTCCCTCAATGATTCCAAGACTCAATGTAGTGCATTTTCATTTTGGATATAGAATACATGAATTTTTTGAATTAAACCCAATTAGACTAATAGTTACAAGTTCCTCTTCGTCTGAATTAAATTACAAGGATTTACCAAGAGCCAACTTTGCATTGTATTAACATACAATCTAGAATCGTTGTGATTTTTTTTTTTTTTATTTTCCGTTACGAATTCCCCTTGAAGAGTGTAAAATACAGAAAGTTCATTCAATTGTTATAGGGTTAAAATGGTATTAAATATCAAACAATATGTCTTTCCCTCAGAATTAAAAATATTCACTTGCTACTCTTTAAAAAAATGACCTTCAGTTAAATCTAATAACCATCCTATTTACTCAGGACAAATCAAATTGGTAAATCAATTTAAAGAATATCAGTATTTTTATCTCATAGGCTGACAGTGATGTATTTCATATTATTGCCCGTGGCTGTTAAACAACTTTTTTTGTTCTAAGTAAACAAATATTGTCATCATTTACTGATTTACCTGGAATCTGGATGGATGTTTTTAGTAGAGATACCAGCTGATTTTATGTTAGCAAATTGGGTTATACACTTTAAATGGTTGCCAGTAAAAATATAGAATTTAAAAACCGTACAGAGAAATCATACCGCATGTTGAGTAAGGTAATGTATTTTTTTCCCAAATTAATTAAATTGTCCTGGACCTTTTAAATTATATTTTTACCTTACAGAAGAATTAATAGACAGTAATAAGCGTTCAAAGGAAACGTATGATCTCACATGAATAAGATTATTAGAGTTTGCAGTTCTTTATCCACCTTTCTCATTGAAAGCATGTAATAAATTAAGTGCAAGGTTAGACATCAGACAAGAGCTAAAGTTTATCTTTGGAATCTATTGAGTTATCGGGATCTAATTTAACAGAGGTAAACCTCAGACAGGGAGTAATATTGAAAAGTGTTTTGTTATGTTTGTTACAAGTTTTATGTGTTCAGCTTATAAAAGTGAAATTATATTTCCATCTCTAAATCTGTAATAAGCCCTCCCACAATGTTTGTTGTTTTAAAGGACATACAAAATCTAAACGTATTTAATTAATTAACGTTTCAAATTGTTAATTGTTGGCATTTGAATCAATTTTTTTGACACAAGAAGCGTTATTGTTTTAAGACATACCACATAATTCTCCCTACCTATATATGGCAAAAGCATTACATAATTAATTATTGAAATTAATACTTATTTATAAACATAGATTAGTATTACGAGTAATAAACTAAGCTTTTGCAGTATATAAAACATTTCTTTGTTTTTACCAAACAAAAATAACTCAGTAAGTGACAGAAGGCAACACGATGATCAATCAAAGTTCATTGTATTCATACAAACATATTTTCATATAAATAAATAACAACATCTTTTGTACATATTAGTTGCTAATCATTAAACTATTTAAATAAATTATATAAAATTCATGTTTTCTGCAATATCATACTCCTTATGGATACAAAAGATATTGTATATTATACTATATTATATATATATATATAGTTAATATATATATAATAATATATATATATATATATATATCTTTTATATCATATAGAATATTTTATTTCATACTTACAACAAACCTAGAGTACATTGTAAATGTTATAAAATGTTACTTTATGAAACGCCGCGCCGTAACACCATCCTTATGAGCAAAATGCTGAGAATGTGCTTCCTGAATATTTCCGTCAATTCAGGGAAAGAAAGGGTTGAGAGCGTAATATTTCATTCCACCTTTCCTTTTAGAAGGTAACCTTTGGGTGAAGTTAGTCTCCAACTGGTCCCCGGAACGGAAAAAATATAAAACCGCTCTGTAAGGTCTTTTTATAACGGATATGGGTTTATTGCTAACATTATAGCTTAAATTTCATCTTGTTCTGTAATATATTTAATTGCTTTTAATTTATAAATAAATTAAATGGTATAAAGTACATAAAAGTTTTAATTAATACTTTTGAAAAGGACGTAAACCAAATTAAACAATATTACGGCCAAAAATACCGATGAATTCAATTGGACAATTGCGTACTGACAAATCCAAGCGCTGTAGATGAACTGAAAATTGCAGCCTTTGAATACTGGCATTTAATCATACTGTCCTCATTCAGCATATATCAAGAGATTTAATGTTACAAAACTACCCTTTATATAAGCATTATAGTCATGCTTAGAAAAGTTTTCAGCGGTAACTTGTTCAGTATTCTAAAGATAGTTTGTAGAGTTAACACTAGCCGAGTTAAATCTTTTCATTTTTCATTTTTCCATAATGGATGGTATTAGGCATATAGATATATGTATATATATATATATTATATATTTATATATATATATATATAATATATATATTGATATAGATTATATATATATATAATCTAAATCGCTCTCATTAAATAAGATCCTATGACATATATATTTATTTTAATATTAATGCAAACTATATGCCTCTAGAAGCTGTCAGTGAACTATATTGTGATAAACATTGTCACGGATGTAAAACTGCAGTACTGTGAAAAAAGATTAAACTGCACTGTAGATTAGTTCTGCTATTTTTGCATGAAATGTATATTTAACTAAGAAAAATTATTTTTAGGGTAGACATCTGCACATACTTAAAGGTACGTAGAGGAAAATAAATTCACAGTGTCCTGCGATATAAAAAGATTGTCTCAAAAGGTTTATATAATTACGTGACACAATGATATATAGAACAGTTTTTAAGCTTCGATGATAGCGAAGGAAAAAAGTGCAAAAATTCCATCACATACGTGTAAATAAAATTTCGTTATTTAAAATTTTATCATTTTTTCTCACACAAGGGAAACATGATAAAGTTCGACAACAATGTAAATATAAGTTAACGTGGAGTCATTCGTAAAATTAAATAAGTTTATGCTTTTAACATTCAAAATTTCAAGGTTTTTTATCAATAAGCCATTCCGATATACTTGGTACAGTTTGAACTGATACTATTGAAACAGGCTTAGTTGCATATACTAATTGATTAAATAAGGATCAGCAAAGCTTTTAGACTTTAGACTGAAAAAGCATCTTTGGGATCCGTGGTAAAAATTCCCTTTTTCTCTTATAAGTACGAAGCATAGGGAAAAAAGGATTTCGTTGGAGTGGTCTCTCAAGAAATGGTGACTCTGGTTTTCTGGTAAAATATAAAACCCATTAATTGTCAAAGTCATACGTAATAATATGTTCCGAGAACAAATTAAATTTTTGTTGCTCATCCAAATGAGCCTGACAAGGAGTTCTTCACGATGCAAATAAGTATTCCGTAGTGGCCTTTTGGCTATTCGGATCAATTTAAAAGAATTTTATGACAAGATTTTAATGTTTGTTATATTTCAGAAACAACTTGCACCTAATACCAATTAAATCTTTGTGATTATTGAAATATTTTATTGGCTTGTAACAGGTGGTATAAAAAGTTTTGTTTTTGCTAATGACCAAGCATATTCATCAAATAGCGCCAGTGAAAACCTTGGTGAGCATTGAAATGTTGAGAGAAAAATATGTGAATCCAAAAAAATACTCCAACTAAATTAATTTGGGACGTAGTAGAACAGTTGGAGTATTCCAAAGGAGGAATTTTTAGACACCATGGAGCACTCTCCAGGTGAGACAAAGAAAAACTAGGATGGCTGTAGGCGAAGAAAAGGTCAATTCGATTAAACATTGATGTGGCATTGATTCTTTTGAATATTTTCAAAACAAACGGACCCGAAGTACAGTCAATGTTAGATATATTGGAACTCAAGAAATTTTGTAACTTTGAATAAAATTTTTTTTTCACTTACACCTTCACTACTTTCCAGTAAACCTTGGTCCTGTAAGTTCCAAAAAGACATAAAGGAAATTCAAAAAAAGTACTAGTACTAATGATGATAGCAGAATACTGCTGGATGTTTGAAAGGGACGATCTTCGACAAACCCACAACAGGGTGAGCACAAAAAGAACCTATGATGGGAAGCAAAAACAATTCGATAAGTTCTTTTGACTTTATAAAATTTTCAAAATTCTGTTCTGTAGATGTAAATTATGGCATTTCTTTTGCCTTTAAAAAAATTATAACTTAAAATAATTTTTTAATTGGGTTTTATTCGGATTTTCGTCAAATATACAATCCTTGTTATTGATAGAAAGAAATGGATTGTTTTTTTTTAATTCAGCACTGAAAAGTACATATAATTCAGCTATTAACTTTCAATAAGTATTATTTTTTAGACCTCTATTATAGAAGAGAAATATACACGACATATTCAGGAAACACAATAAAATTTGTTTGGAATAATGTTAATTATTCTTCAAGTCTAAGAAATACAAGTTATTCAACATTAATATAAAGTATTTCTGATTAATACTGAAACTTAAAAAAGACAAAAACAACGATTAAGATTAAAATATATTACGTTTGTATTTGGATGCTATATTTAAAAATTAGGTCCGAAGTAAATATTACAGTTTAGGATTATTACATTATACTAATATATGTGCTATATTTTTTCAATAACTTTATTTTACAAAAAAATTACATACACAAACACAAACGTCAAATATATGAGTTAATAAACAACCAAAAAATTTTTAAATTCAGAATAAACGCTCAAAAGCAGGGGAACATGTTTTAGTAACAGCGTTATTCGTACAGACAAAACAACTTTAGTGCATAAAATAATAATCAATAAATAAACAACGATAACAACAATTATTCCATTTTAAATCAATGTATCACAAGTCTTTGAGCTGGAATAAATGTATTAAATACGAATTGTACCATTCCTATAAATATCGTCCTATGAAAGCATCTATCCAGGAAGTTAGCAATATAAACTGATTCAAACTGCGAGTCTGTGAGTGAGCAACGAGCATATAGAGGAAGTCCTGCCGACCGATCCAAATTCGATTGGACTACAGAAGATATGTAGGTTATACTAGGCGTGTCCAAACCAGGTAGAGCGAGTCCAGCAACTACGAAAAACTCTTAATAGGGTCCAAAAGAATCGTCAGGAGCGTATATAGAAGAGGGGCGTCAGGGGGGGGGGGCTCAAATCCCTTCCCAAAAGTGTATTGAAATACCTAGATTGAAATTGCAATCCTAGTCGTTTGTTTTACGCTAGAACAACAATTATAAGGCCTTAAAGCTCAAAAAATTTCTAGAGAGAAGATTTAATAACCTCTACTGTTTTCGGGGTTATTTTTATCTTTCTAAACCCACTTAAATATGCTTCTGCGTAACGAACGAAAGAAATATTCTGTCCATGCCACAGTTTTCACTGAAACAAATTAAATAGAGAACTCGTAATATACATGTAGAAAATTTGACCTATTCATTTAATCTTATAAACATACTGCAAGCACTGTCTCCTTTTGTTTTGACCTTTAAACTGTAATTTTGGTACAAATCAAGAAGGAATTAAGCTACAAAGCTTAATTTCATTGTTATAAAACGTGTTTTATTAATGTAAAAGTAATATTTATCTCAAAATATGTACTGAGATCCGTTTAAGTAACATTAAAAAAACTTTATAATGATATAAAACTAAGATCTACAAGCCCCAGATCACAAAGGCAGTGGATTTCATAATGAATAATAAATTACCAGACTCTGCAGACGGTAACACAAATTACCTCCTTACATTGTTTTAGCATCCACGATTAAAGGTTTTGTAACAATAATAATCAGCATAAATTTTACAATAATTCATACTAAACATTGCTTTTAACAAATAAACTTTTGTACTCCCAGGCAGTTAATCTTTCTGGGTTAATAAAACATTATTGCCAGTTCCGAGCCAAAGTAGGTAAACCTAAATAACAATGAACCCATACAGTTCCATGACATAATTTAGTGCCGTATATAAACTGTATCATAATTTACAAATATTATATACATTGTTTTATGTCTGCAATGCGAAGACAATTGTTTCTATCATTACAATTATACCAATAATAAGTACTGCCTATAGTTAAAGTACATTTTTACTTGTTGTGTTTCAATCTCTTCTCGCCGAGTTAAGTTTGTTGAACAATGAGCATTGTGCTCTCTGCTGGGTTGTACGCTTAAGACTATTGTCTCTTTGCGATACGTTAATGGAAGTTTAAAAATCCATTTCCTGCAAAAATTGTTCTCTGCCATAACGACAAACTTACGTTGAAAGGTTGTACAAGTCACATTCTGGTATCGAAATCCTAACATTAACAAAGCAATGGCCTGTTTTACACGTTCCTCTTTATCTATCATAGCCCAAAAAACCGTATAAGGCAATCAATTTGAATTTAGCAATATATCAATTTAATAAACAATTTACCGACCCATATTAAATTAAATTAAGATGTAATGAAGTTTTAATAGAACATTTTGTAGATGAATTATTTTGTTTAGAGTTTAGGTTGCTCTAATTATTCTCTATTTTTTTTCTATACAGATGGCATAACAGAAACTGATTATTAACATTGCCTGCAGGCCTGATTTGTTAGGTTTGTGCCTTATGTACACGTATAGCCAATTAATCAGGGTCTACGTACGCAAACAGAACTTATCCAAGATAAGTCTATGAGCATATTATACTTGCGTAGGCATTTTCACAATGAACACGTGGGTCTTTTCAGAAACAATGCCTTTTGACTGAACGACCATTGTATTTTTGGCATTTTGGGTACACACTGTGTTAAAAAACAGTGTATTAATTACACAATCTATCTTGAAGAATTTTATTTAAATGATTTTTGAAATTCCTGAAATAGAGTCCAATATTAAAGTTGAGAGTAAAAAGCATAAGCACACAACTTCGCTGTATATTCAATTTGAGGTCAATTTTCTCCTACGGCAAAAAACTCACCCAGAATGGGGTCAATTTTGGATTTTTAAAACCATCCAGTTGAACCTTATGGATGTCTAGGTGTAGCAAATCACTAATAGCAAATTTTTAATTTTGGGGTTTTAAAGGTAGTTCGATAGGTCTATTCTACTACAGGAAATGACTAAATGGAGTTTGTGGGGTTCAGTACCTAAGTGGGTACAGGTTCTCAACATAAGGGTGTTGCGCTCCCATTCCCTCGGGGCCGGTTCAGA
>NW_025787435.1:0-14458 GCF_021130785.1 Homalodisca vitripennis
CCTCTATCTAGGCTGTTACCCACGGCTTTCTCGCACGCAAATCTTAAGAACCGAAGTCCTTATAGTTCACTTAGTATAATTTTTTTTTTTACTACATAATAAATTTTAGATGATATAAATTAGTTCATATTCGATACTCGATGCCTCATACGACTGAGCTTGCTTTGTTTTGTCCATCGATCGAGAGAGGAATATGTACTCACGGAGTTTTGAGAACCATACTTTCTGTCAAAACAAAACAACTAAGGTTGATTTTATAACTAATTCTTTATATTTGTAAGCCAACGTAATAGATAGTAAGTTATGATTATCTGCTCATTAACTCTTCTGATCAAGCATGAGCATTGGTTTAATACTTAAATAAATATTGCAGGTTTAAAGAGTGACATTTTTTTACGTTCCAAATTTGAATTGGTAGTATTATCTGGGATAGTAAACAAGTCTATGTTTAACTAACAGTGATTGCAAAAAAAACCAGTTTACTAAAACCAAATAATTTGTCCGTTTCTCTTAAGGCGCTTACTGCATAATGCTTTAAAAACATATATAGTGTAATATAATGTTTACAAAGAACAGCTGGATTAACAAAAATTTGAAAAGATTCGTTAAACATATGTGTTTGCCTTGCAACTGCATTTCTTATGGGTATTTCTGTAGACCAGTGGGGCGGAATCCTGAATTGGGAAAGACGCGTATGGGCCACTAGCATTATAAACCTTCCCTCCGTGGAAAAAAATTACATATACCGTACAAATTTTTCATCATGCATCGGCGTCCTAATACGTTTCACGAATTCCATAAAAGGACAAACATACAAACATTCCATCTTATGTTTAATATTATTATAGGAGACATCAGTTATATATAATAATATATACATATATAAACATGTCAGGTAAAATTGGGGGGAATATATATACTATATATACCTATTAACAGTAGTTCTTTTTTTTACGAACTAGCATAAATTCATTATTTGTCATTTTTATACTAAATGATTTCAAAACCTTTTTTGATAGGATTTACAATCTGTTAACTGTGGTACTTAATCTGTTAATTTCTCTTGTCACTAAATTAGTAATCGTAAAACATTAGAGGCTAATTTTATATTCTACATAACGACAATTTAGATCAATATTAAAGTTTACAAACATTATATACTAAGACTTAATTTCTATTTTAATAAAGTTTGATTCCAATACACACGCAAACATCGCAAATGTAGTCAATTAGTTCACTATATAGTGTTAACACTTAGCCTCTCGTAGAATTAACATGATCTATTTATATAACATCCTATAAAGCAACAACATTCCAAACTAATTTTTAAGGTGATAACTATTACAAAAACCGCTATAGCAATAATGTTTATTGATAAAGGAAGAAGTGAAACGACGTTGGATACAATTCAATTGAAGGCATTGAATATAATATAAGCCCGGGTAGTCCACGTACACTAGACCAAAGAGACATTTTAAAGAATGGGTTATACAGTTCATGTCTGGAACTTGAGAACATGTACTACTTTTCATAATTACTGCAGATAATTTTTTTTAATAACTTATATATTGTGAGGTAACAATAAAATGTGTAAATTTCCTACTAGCCGAACGTATTGACTTTTGTAACATAATTAGTCAACACAATTTGTTTTATTATATCACGTAGTACATAATAAATAAGTAAGAATTAAATTAATAAATTGTTTCTTATGTAACATAGCTTATTGTCTTAACTTATATTAATATAATAAAAACATAACATGGCAAACCTTCTATATATAGTTTATAGTTCAGACTTAAAGTCTCAATATGCATCTACAGAAGTATTATCCACGTATTATTTAATATATACATTACATTGTGCATTATCAAACGCACAATCAATTAAATAAAACGCAGAGATTTCATTAACAACTACAAAAAACTTAGTGGTACCGATATGTCCTCCACCAAATTTTTTACCTTATTTAACCTTCACAACCCGCATAAATAAAGTTTTAAATATTTTATTTTTGTTATGTGTCGTGTGTAATAGATTAATGTAATACAAAAATTAATACATTAACAAGCCACAATAAACCCTACAACACACTAGTCCAGCTTAATATTGTGTTGAATCTATCTACATGACAAGGTACTGTGGCTAAGCTGAGCAACTGAACAGAAAATCCTGTTGAGATATCACATATTATTGTCTATACTTAAATACAGTTAATAAGTCAGTCACAAACCACAATATGCCTCCACACTATTCAAGGCTCAATAATGTGTTAGTGTACACCGAATGACATAGAATCACCGAGGGATTGCCTTAGCCATTCATCTGAAGTTCATTTGAAATGGTATCACATAGAGCACTATATCTCTGAGGGACACAGTTGATAATTAAGTCAGAAATCTACAGTGCACCTCTCTAGAAGAGCCCTCTAGATTAATGTTTGGTTTTAATCGATCTGCAACGTAACACAGGAACTATGGCTAACCTAACAAACTCAAAATTAAATCATTCTACACGTTATCTAATTTCTTACTATATTTGGATAAGTTGATGAGTCAGTCACAGAACCTCAATAATTCTCTTCGGAGTCTCAAGCTGATATTGAGTTTAATCGATTTCCAACGACCAAGGCACTTTCGCTACATTTAGCCATTTAATCATCATCTCCACATAATATCACATGGTTTACTGTACATATACAGAGTGTTCAGTAAAACTTTCCAATACTTTGGGATTTTGTTCTACATGTAAAAACGAGCAAAAAAGGTTATATGGAGGTATGACCTTTGGTTTTCCGTCTATATGTCTGTATGTATTGTTTATAAAAAAATTTTATCTTTTGAACCACTATGCTTGCACAAGCCAGGACCACAAAACAACTGATACCTCTCAACTGTGACATGTTTGATACAAGCATACCCATAAATTGATCGTGCTCCCTTATGCGTTGCTGGATTTCTTCAAAAAAGGTACCTTGGAATTTGCATAAAAATGACTAAATAGTTGGTAACCTGTGCATTTCCTCTATAACAGCTTAATATTTTTTTTGGTCATTTTTACTTTAAAAAGAAACGCCCCATTTTTGAAAAGGTGGTAAACGGACTTAGTTCTGACTATTTACTTTATCAAACAAAGGTGTAAGGGGGTGAAGAGGGTAACTACAAATCCTCTCGAAGTTTCATAACTCTACATTAACCGGTTCAAGAGATATAACGATTTTTTGATCATGAATACATACAGACATACGGAACACAAAAACATATACCACCAAGACTTAATTGGAACACAACTTTTACTTAACAACCCTTGTAACCGTTATTACAGCACAATACACTTCTTGTAATCTTAATATGGAGCTACATCACTTTACAATAAATTTCAAACTCACATACTTTTCGGAAATACTTGGTATTTTTATTCCGACAAAATTCAAGTTCACCCAAAAGTTTACAAAGTTTTAACACAAACTTTTCTGATTAAAAAACAACATATTATTCAAAAAACTCACTCCAATCAATCAAATCTAATTAAGAGTCCCTGATCAACAAGGATTAACTGCGAACAAATTAAAATTAATAAACTAAAAATCGTATAACTTCTCCAAAACAAAAAAAATGTGTTGTTAAAATTACACAAAAAACTCAAAAATAAAAAGATCTCTCTTCCTCCAAAAATACTCCAAACAATTAAATATAACACAAAACTTTGACTAGATTTACTTTAATGACGCAAAATTTAATTTCACAATACCTTCAAGAAAAATTGAATTAAATTTTCATGATCTTTTGAAAGATGGGAAACTTTAAGAAATTATTTAAATTACAGTATTATTAAAATACAAAGAATGATTAACTATAACGGCTGTGTATCGGGAACTTAGACTTACTTTGAAGATTACGGAAAGGCAGATCCGGGCAAAATAAAACCGCACTAAAAATTTTTAAATAACTTCAAAATTGACTTTCACACCGCACGAAAAATAAGGGATATAACTCTCAACATCCCAACTATTTGGGTTTAGCAGAAAGAACTTCAGCTAACTTAAACTCGACCGCTACACGTACTTCCTCAATCGCCAAGACTAGACTGAACTGCTTCCTCCAGCGAGCCGGGAGGAAACGCATCACCCGTATACGTCCAACTGACCGATCAGCTGATTTCGCCGGTCCCAACTGAACAAACAATGTCCCCGCAACCGCGTCTAGTTAATAAGAGCCTACTTCCTACCGCGTATTTCAGCATAAATGAATTTGAACTATGGTACGAAGTAGTTTTCCGCTAGCCCGAAGCCTGCAATCCACGGGTTAGGAACCTAAACCTTTAAACACTCATCCCGGACTAAGTACAATAATAATCCCTCCACGCATGCACACTTACTGCTGACGCCTAAAATAACAATTCTTTTGTACTTATCACTAACGTGGAGGCTGTGATTGTGTAGTCCGACGAGGATGATGTGGTCAGGAGTGTCCCGACGTTCCAGTGTGTGGCTCCCCAGGTACGCCATCGCAATAAGGGATGTAGTAGGTGGAGGAGTAGAGGCAGGTAGCTTCTCCAATGATTGTGGCGTGCGGGGCCCGGTGCAAGTTGCGGCGGCCTCGTTTGGATCCTCGTGGTTGGCTGGCTCTGGATGTCGCTAATAGCACTGGCTCACCCTGCTCCTCCAATCTAATAACAATTTTCAGCCAGCGTGGCATTGAGCTCTTTGGAGGACATTCCATTTGTACAAAATATTCCCCTCCGTATGATTTTATGGCTGTCAGTCCTTTCACGGTGTTACTTATTGTACGCCTGCGCCAGTGTCGGGGCGAATGTAAACCATTACCAAATGTTGTTTTAATTACAAATACAATCAATTTTACAGGATTAACAATGGCACAATAATCAATTGTTTACACACAGATAAACCTCATAAAGTGGATACAAAAAACAATATTGACCCTGTACCTTCTACCATTTGAAGGAACAGGGAAGAAATATCATTTCTATCAATACAACTCATTGTATAACCCAAAAAATATTACCCTGTCCTTCTCTAATTGGAAGGAACCAGGGAAACAACAACACCACATACATTACAAGAATTACCCTGTCCCTTCTACATTTGAAGGAAACAAGGAAGAAATATATCTCGATGATATATCACAAAACCTCTGTGGGTATTAATTTCATACACCATTCAATGAGCCATATCATTGTCCCTGAAAATTTACATGGTTTACAACAACACTCCTATCAACACACTTACACTGGCATTTTTATATTAATGACTTCTATTCTCATCTTAGCTATACAATTGCTGAAAATAAAAACCGTCTGCCACATCACCCTTTTTATTATTCCAATATTTATTTGTATTATTATAATAAACTACTGGACTCTCATACTGTAACTTGTTTTGTGTTTTGGGGCTAAATTAAAATAACAATAAATATAGTAATCAATTCTTGAAGTTAATTTGGAAATAAATTATAATTGCCAATTTTATTGTTTTAAGACCCATCTTCAATTCCTTCTTCGACAAATATAAAATTGTCCTGAAAATAAACACATACTGACCCTTTTTGCCCCAAAGGCTAAGCGATGTTTAATTGAGTTCTCAAATATTTCACAATTTCGAATTTAAATTTTAATTTAGAAATTGTACCTTATTATTTGTTAATACTATTAATGCCACACCTTAAAAAAAAAAGAAAACAACTATCATTTATTTTAAAGACAAAACAAAAACGACCATTTAAAACCCAGGATTCAATATTTCCTTGTTTATTTCCGATAAGCACATATTCACGACGTGAAAATATCAACTCAGTATTGCCCCAGTTGACTCCTATCTTTACTAGTCCCGTGATTCTCACATAAACGCTCTTTCACTTATCGGGTTGCGGGCCCCACTTAGTTTTTCACTTATCAGAGTCACTACTTCTGCTATTTCGACTATATCAGCGGTTCAACATATATGTAATTAAAACTTTACGATACGGACTCTACAAACATAATCCTTTCATTACAAGGGGCTGGGCTATTGTGGCTTGGGACACATTCCTAGGAACCATTTTTAAAATGTACTCACAGGAAACTCTCAAACAATAATTCCTATCTCCTGCGCTCTCATACTTGTTATTGACCTTTCACTAACCATAATTTATTCTTTATAACCCCCTTTTGCAGATTACAAGCCCTGTCCCTAAATATTCAAATTTTCAAAGTGGGACCGCTTTCTTCCACATTTCCTAAGATTCTAACAGCGTTCGTATTTTATAAAGCAAGTCCGTCCCTAAACATTTTATTTTTCAAGTATAATTCCTTATTTGAGCAACAGACATCCACATTTTCGCGCTGAGCTCCATTTTTCATATTTTTAAAATAATTTTTCTTAGAAGATAAATCAAATATTCCAAACTCCACAATATTTATTCAAAACTCACTCAGTCCTTACACACTACACAAAAATGTATGCAGGTTTATACACAATGTTCAAGTTCATCACAAGTCCTTTATACAAGTGTACATACACGACTTACAGTGTATCCCAAGACACTAAGTCTTAATGCACGTTTACAAGTTCTTTCTCCTGTAAATAACCTGTTTGTACAAGTTTATGCTCAAAAGCGGAAATAGCAGATATGGCGCAAATTTATGTACCGTTATTTACAGCACATATTTTTGTTAAATTTTTTTTTTTTGTTATATGGATGCTAATTAACTTTATAAATTAGAACAACTTTTTATCGGAAATACTTGGTTTCTATTCCGAAATTCTCGAAGTTCATGTCCCTAAAGTCTAGAAAAAAAAGTTTTACAAGTTTCACAAAACTTTTGAATTCAATTTTTATTCTAAAAAATCACTCAATCAATCAAATCTAATTAAGAGTCCTGATCAAAAGGTACTGAAAAATAAAATTAAACTAAAAATCTGAGTATACTTCTCCAAAAAAAAAATGGTTTAATATAATTAACAAAACAAAATAAAAAAGTTTCTCTTCTCAAAATACTCAAAAAAAAACTAACTATAACACAAAACTTGATATTGTTCTACACACTTTATGATCCAAAAATTTTAAATCACGCGGATCCCCACAATACTATCAAAAAAATTGAATTAAATTTCATCTCAGACTTTGAAACAGCGATGGCGAAACTTCTGTAGTCTAATTTTAATTACAGTATTATAAACGATAAACACGAGATAGATTAACACTATATCGCCTGGTACGGGACTTACTAAACTTAGTTGAAGATTACACGGAGGCAGATCGCAAACAATAAAACGCAACTCAAAAATTTTACAATACTTCAAATTGGATCAACTCTATATACCCACGAAAAATAAATTACTCTAAATCCCGAACTATTGGCATTCTAGAGAAAGAACTTCAAGCTAGCTAACTCGACCCGCTACACAAGTACTCCTCAATCGCCAAGACCTAGACTGACTGCGCCTTCCTCCAGACGAGCCGTGAGGAACGCATCACCCCGATACGTCACTGAGCCCGCGATGCAGGCTGATTGCCCGGATCCCTAACTGACCGACAAACAATGTCCCCGGCACGCGCGTCTAGTTAATAAGAGCCTACTTCCTACTCGGCGATTATCAGCATAAATGAATTTGAACTATAGTACAGCGGGATCGCCTGGTATAGAACTGATAAATTGGGTTACAAAACCACAATAAATCCTTTACATTTGAGACCTTGGCGTAATAATACTGTTAAACCGTGACTAACACAGAATCACCACTATTATGTTGCCATTATTCACTTATCAGCAATACATTCGAAACACGATATATCATATCAGCGTAAAACTATATCTGGATACCGTTGGAAAATTGTAGCCTCAAATCCCACAATTAAACCTACAAAGTACTAACTATATTAAATACAATGTCACTAAGGAACAGTGTTTTTAGACGCTCATCAGAAAAACGTTTACAATCATCACATATCTGAACTAATTTATAGATAAATGTTTACGAACTTATTAATTCAGAAACTCCATTTGATTGTACTCAGGGGACTGAGCTATTAGCCACTTAATCAGTGGAAACCTTCTCTAAGTGATATAATTTAAAAAAATAATTTTTGCGTCTCTATATGCGCAGTTATGATAGTTTCATCACGAAAACTTAATCTAGATTGCCAAGGTCAGTAATTGTTTATATCGTGACTTGTCAGGGCCACTGAGGGAGTGACGTTTTTAGTTTCCCTGATCAGAAGGAAACTCTTGTATTACTCACATGAATCAATATATGGTTGAAATGAGTTTATTTTTGACGATCGCGGATGGGAAGGATTGTGAAGGAAACAGGATTTTTTCTGGACACTCTTGCCATCCGTTCAACTGAAACAAAGAAATCATAGTAACAACTACTGTTTTTCGAGAATCTGCACATGACTTGATCGTCTTTCTTTCCAGGTACATAAACTAACCTAAATTTATATAAATCTACAAACTACAGCGTTTTCTAATATAAACAAATCATAACCTAAAATTGTTGTTGTCGAGCGCCTAAGTCAATGGAATCACAAACCACCATGTTTGTTTGTCAACTTCATTAACTTCTAAAAACATACACTTAATAAAAGCGAAAACTATACAACAGCAATAATCATTAAAACTAAGACTATTCGTCCAGTGCGTATGTGGTTAGTATATTTCAATAATCGTGCATGTAGAACCACTGGGGATTCTAGGGCTGAACGATAAAAAAAAAATTTAATTTTCTATCGTTTATATCTTATTTTATTATAATTAATATTATAATAAAAATCATTTATTAATAACACTTTTTTAAATATATTTATAATTTCATTTATTTATTATAAACTACAAATTTTAAACAAAATTATAAAATCTAACTTTTTATATATTATTTATTATAATAAATAGTTCTAAGTATATACTTTTATATATTATTCATATATTCTTATTTTCGTTTTTATAATTAACATTCGTCCTTTATCAGTTTTAACCGTGATAGCAAACGATAAAAAATAGCATAATACAATAATATTTTGTACAACAAAAATCAGTATAATTCATAACATATTGTGCTACATGTGAAGTGTATTATTTAAACATATTCTAGTCTACATATCCAATTCACATACAACATAATTTTTACACTAGGCCGTGAAGAATTGCGTATTATTTAAAAAAACACTGACATGAACAATCCAATTTAATCAGCACACATATATGGACATCACATTATTACGAAATATCTTAATCAAGCGTTTTATTATTTAGTCAATTAAAACACACACTTTGGTTGCGTGACACATTTTTGGCGTGAATTGTACAAAAATATATGAATTGTGCATGTCTGAATCATGAAATTTGGACTGAAAGCATTTTTTTAAATATGTTTCAGCTGATGGGATGTCAACATTTCTTTTCACACATGTCGTTTGTCCTGTCGTTCCGAATCTGTCAATAATGAAAAATTAAGCTGGTACACTTCGACAGCCCTGTTACGCGCCAAACTCTAACGGCGATGGAGCGTACTCCTACTAATTTACAATCGCATAAAAAAATAACTAATGAAATATGTTCTCTAATACAGCAATTACTAACTAAACGTATAAAATTATCAACTTTACGAAATTAAAAGAATTTCATGGATATCTCAATAGCCATAGCTTACTGTCTCTAGATGAGCAGATTGATAAGTTCAATCACAAAAGCCACAGTACAGCCTCATCCCAGTAGCCCTAAGTTCAATTATTGTATTTAAACCGACTTACACGTGACCGCCAAGGGATTGCCGCTCTAGCCGGTCAATTCAGTCGACCCGATTTAACATAAATAATGTCAGCACAGAAAATCGTTCAAACAATTGCATGCCGGTGCAAAATATCAATCATAAAAGTGCGTACTTTATCCTGTGCTTACATAAAAATTTTCATATCTTCACATTTTCAAACCGATGTTTGATACACTAGGAAGATGTTATATGTTAAAAGTAGATTTTACAAATAAGAGTACATATCTCGACATATACACAAAAATTAATAGTTTGTAAAAGAGAACAAAAATCTAGCGTTTGACCACTAGTTACATTGTATATACCGTGAATTTTTAGTATGTTTTTATTTTAAAATATTTAAATAAAAAAAAATTGAAGCGCCACATTACCGAAATTTCCTTAAAAAAATTTTTGATGAGAGACCTTAATACTCTTTGAAGAATACGTTCTAATATTTTATTACTATTTATCTCTCAAGTATCTCTCTTAATTTAGGTACACTTTGATGTAAATATCAATTCTTTGGAACATTTTTATACCATTTTTTTATCTTATCTCTGTGAGGATAGAGTGGTTTGAAATATATGTCCGTGGAATGAGTGAGAAATTATATATTTTACACCCAGTGTTGAATCATTTCCGTCAAGCAATAGACATTGCTTGTTCATCAGGTAACAGCCAAGAACTCTATTAATATCAAGGAAGGTGTAACCCAAACGAATCGTGTCGATGTAGCCTTAACAGGCTTAGATGAAGTTTGGCGTGCTAAATTTTTAAGACACATAACTCAATTAGTTTTGTCTGTCAGATAAAAACACATACCATCAAACAACCACTAAGAAGGAATTTGTATATATTCTTCGAGGTAGAACAAAAAACACATTGTTTCACTTCTCTTATATAAGTGATAATCTTCTAAATTCTATTTGAACATGCCCTAATAATACAATTTTATTCCTCTCTATATAGTGAAATGAATTGTCATGATAAATTTAAAAGTTTGCCAGATGCTGCTTAAATTCGAGATATATTATCATGTGAGCAAATTTTGTGGCAGTTAATTATGTTTTCATAGCTGTGTTTTAAATAATAAAAGTACCTGGTAAGGAATTTCAAAATTTCAACAAAGTGTTTTTTAAGTTTAATTGACCTTTAATTCCAATATTCCAAAGAGTACTACGTTCTCGTATATTTTATGTAAAAATAAGCTGATAGATAAGAAGTATTGAAGTAAAGTGATTAAAAGTATATAAAAATTGTTTTAAAAGAACTAATTGTTACTTTGGTGTTTCTTTAACATGTAGTTTGCTAAAATCCATTTTTTGTTTGTCCCCTCGAACCAAGAGGAACCAATGCACGAAATTCAAGGACGTTTTACAAGACGTCTAAAAACAGATTTTAATCAGGATTCATCGGTGAAATGGTGAAATACGATGCGTATTTGATACATTCTAATAATATTAATAAATTATAAAAGTTCCTTTGTCCTGTTTTTCTCACGAGTAAAATATTCAATCGATATTACTGAAATATTGGCGTAGGCCATATCTAACGGTCCCAGAGATGAATTACAGGTCTGTTTTATTCAATCTACGAAATAAAAGAAAATATCCTTCCCTGCTACGGCCCCGCTGCTTTTAAAAGTATATAAAAAACGCCATCTATTCTCTTTTCCAAAATAAAAAGATTGAGACTTTTCAAAATGTAAGCAAAACATGCTAAGGGATCAGAGTAAATTACAATGACCATAAATATACAAGTTTTACATATTTTTTGATCGTAAGTAAGAATGAAAACTTAACAATAGCGTAAAGAAAAATTATGAGTTGACTCCGAAACTAGAAGAACTCATACAAGTTGCAAAACTTTTCTCTCGAGAAGTAACTAATAGTGTTAATAATCAAGCTTAAACATGATTGGTAGGCAACACCCTGATCTCTATCTCCCCCCTGCCTCTACCAAACTCACCACCTCCGCCCTAAGTAGTGGCAGAGTCAGTTGATAACTGTATTGTATCTCTGGGGAGGACCATTACCTTTCTTATCACCCTGCTAAGAAAACTACCTCTTCCATCAAGTCCTTTCGTGTTTCTGACTAGCCAGATAATAGATTTTCAGTATTAGTGAATTAAATTAATAAAAAATAGTTAGTCAGTTATAATTTAAATGCTAGAGCACGCATAGTAGACTATTTAAGAAAGATATCGATTATCTATACTTTTGGTTTGTTCTATATTGGATAGTTATGTGGTCTAACAACTTAGTATGGGGATTCGCAACCACACTTCAAAAGACTTTCCTTTGCACGTGTTTAGTCAAATTGGATCAAATTCCTTCGCCACATAGCATTATGGCAATCATTTCAATACGTATAGAGGTGACCTACAACTAACGTAGTAATGAACATATTTGGTAAGTTGGAACATATATTTGCAATCGTAGATCGAAATTTTCTCCCCAAAACAAATCATGTGGTATTTAAAAAAGTCAAAATTGCAGTTTGGCTATTTGAATAAATGTTGTCCTTCTATGGCTTTACAATCATTATTGGTTTTATTTTTCTTTATTTCCCCCAAATATAATTTTTACTTTTTTAAAAGTTTAACTTTCTAGCACCACACCCTCAAAACTTGAATACTCCCACTGCCAATTTTTTATATAAAGCATTACAACACGTGTACACTATAATATTATATTTAATAATAAATCAGATCATGTTCAAAGATATGCTGTCAAACTACTAGACATAGCCTTTTCACATTTATTCGTATTGAAAATGAATATGAGGTTTGTATTTAAGATAAAAAATTGACCAATAATTATCGTATTATTGTAGGGGTGCTTATAAATTAACTTTTATTTTTGTTTTAGAACTAGTAACATTACCAATATGTTTCCCTTTTAAGATTTATAAGAGTTACTGTTTAACATTATAATAAATCTGATTTTCGTAGAACACAGAAAGAACTCACGCATGGCTAAGTAATTATGAATTATCTGAATAGCAACTGATTTTAATATTTCAAAAAGCACAATTTTTCCAATTAAAAACCTATTCTAGAGCCTTAAACGAACTTTGATAAACAATAAAGCATTTTATTTACCATTAAAATTCCCTGCATAATTCATCAATATGTTTAAACATTATACGTCAATATCCTTCTCTTCTGGGTTATCCAGCATAGTCCATATAAGTAACACTTACAACACACACACCACAACAGACACACGACACACACAACACACACACACCGACGAGCCACACACACACACACACACACACACACATAAGCACCTCTCACACACACACACACACACACACACACACACACACACATATATAATATATGTATAATCTTTAAACTTAATATGGCCGATCTATGTGAACAATCCTAATGTTTCTATAAAACAGCTCATTAAATTCTAATAAAAATGTTTTATCTAAATCTGTTAAATGCGTGTGGCTTAGTTCACGCCCAAAAATTTTATTTTAACCATGTTACTGAATTTTCAATGCTGAAAATTATTAATGACTCCTTGGCATATTCACCACGCTAATCATATAAACCGTTTTTGCCCTAAGTTTTATCATATATGCCATATGTTTTTGTTAAACCAAATATATAAAGTTAAACTTCGCCTAATTTAAAATTTTAAATATAAAAAAATAATTATTAATAAATGGAAATTGAATTCCACGCTAATTTCAGAAAGTAAAGCACCCATATATGTAGACTAAAAAGTTGGAACCTGGACAATTGCGTAAAATATTTTGTTAAAACAGAATTTAAGAGCGCAGTAAAGAAGATTTCTCATCAGTATTCATGTTTTTAGTTTTTCAATGTAAACCCCTATGTCTTAACAACCCATGACATCTGTTATTGACACAATATCTTTTTACGCATTGGGTTTACTATGTTTTGTTTAATACTACGTCCCCTTTCTTAGTAGTGCAATCACAAATGTACGAGTAAACTTTGATAAATTGCTTGCTACAACGTAATATATAACAATTAAAACTACAATAATATTCTCAAAAGGTTGATTTGTAAAAATTTCCTATTCAAACGGAATGTTTATGGCCTTATATCTCGAATATAATGTTTAGAAACTTGTATCATCGATCATGCTTAAAAACGCTTATTAACGTATATTATGGGAGAGGGGTCCAAATAGAAATTTATTCCTTTTAAATTGCATCCATACTGATAATAGAGATACTATCCTTTTTCATCATTAGTTCAAAAACAATAAGAACATTCAAGTTACAGCGTAAATGAAAATTCGACCAATGAAATTTTGGTTATTATGCGAATGTCCATGATGACTTAAATTTCCCTGTAAGAGTTATGTTTATTTTGGTGGAACAAGTTCTACCGCATTTCAATAGTAGTTACTGCAACATTCTAAATTTAGGTGCACAAGTTAAGACAGACTAACTAAAAGGTAATAGGCAATACACTAATATTTTCACACACATATTTTTATATAATCACGTAAACCTAATAGTACCAGTACAATTTAAGTAATTACGTAATAATATTTAAACGCGATAAATAGGGTTTTTTAGTGTAAATATCTCAGTTCAGGTTGAGAAATATGACGTATGCCAAGAATTCTGTATTCATTAGATTTCGCAAAGATGAAACACAAATATTTCTAATGAATAGTCAATCAAACGCATTAAGATAATACTTTTTAAAAAAAT
>NW_025787436.1:0-12911 GCF_021130785.1 Homalodisca vitripennis
AAAAATTATTTTGTGAATCCATATTTAATAAGCAATAATTTGTTAACTAACTTCTTTAAAATCTTTACCATCACTCAGTTTCATTCAACACAAAAACACATAAATTGACCACAAATTGGGGGATCTTAAAAGTCTTGAATCTGAGAAATCATTGTAATAGAGACGCTTGATTTTTCAAATATTTGATCAATTCTATAGGTGGTTTGTCCTCAATCTTCCATCCGAATCAAAATAACATGCATCTCTTATCATTTTTATAATAACAAATCCAATGCGTTTCCACTTCCCATAAACGAGTTCTAAATTCACAATTCCACAATCAAATTTCTTCTAACTTTTTCAGGTAATGTATCTCTCATGAAAGATTCCTCTAAAATGTTTAATATTTTATGTCAGATTTCTTCCAATTCCCCGAATGTTAAAAGGTTTAAATTTTTTTTTTCAATGTTTGTTTTCACGTAATTCAAAGTTTTTTTCATCTAATCACAGATCCTGTAACATCTTCCAACTCTTTTATCTAAACCAATTTAAAAAATGTTTGCGGAACAATAGGAATCACATCCTTTTTTACAACGATTGGTGCAGCAGCTTTAACGAACAATTAAGTGAACAAACATTTTTTAACAACTGGAATATTTTCTTCTCCAAAATCTAATAAATCTTTCAAAAGTCCACCATTTTTAAGTTCTTTCATACTGATTATATATAAGAAAACTTCTATTTCTGGTTTCCTTTATTGGTTTTTCTTTATGTTTTTTCCCGAGTATTATTGTATTGATTCTATTTGTTTTAAAAATATCTTATCTTCGCCATTTTTTTAGTTGATCTATTTTAAATTGAATACTAACGGGGTTTAATTTTCTTCTTAAAAAGCGGATTTTTATTTTTTCTTTCTGATTTTTTTGCTGAAGTTTACGTTCACCTACTCCCATTTATATAGTTAAACATTTCAAGTTCTCTTTCAGATTCCCATTCCTAGTTATTACTCTTCAAAAACATTGCTCCAGCTGTTGGAAGACGACAAACAAAATTCTTTCACCTATAACTAGCATCTTTTGAATTAAAAAATCTAGTCCATTGCCTTAATCTTGCAAAACTTTATCTGGCGATATGTCTGGAATTTGTGTCTCTATGTTTTTGGCATAAAAACAAATATTTCGTGTGTCCATAGCAGCTTGATCTAATTTATTTTATACTACAGGTATCCTCCCTCCCGTCTTACCCTTTTAGTTCTTTGTTCTCGAGTTTTTGTGCCAGGCTCCCAGAGATACTGGATAACGTTTTGGTTACGGTTGTAAATTCAAAAGGTTAAATTTGTGTGATAAAATCATTCTAAAAGTCCACCTTACCCTCAATCATAGATGAACTTATTTGCCGGCAAAACTCGTTTTTAAAAATATTTAATTCCATCAGGTTTTTTCAATTCAATTATCGTCAAGTTTGTTCGAAAATAAAATCTTTAATCGCTTTCCTTTTCGTTTCAAAAAAAATAATTGTTTGTTTCCAGCCTTTTCCTTGAGCATAAATGTATTTTTAAAAAATGTTTTTTTTTAATTAATTGTCAATCGAGTTTTGTGTCAAATCGTCGATTTATCCTGTACTCCAATCTTAATTATACATTGTATTTTCTTACACCTGATCCTCTTTTCGATTTCGTTTTTCCCAAATTGGTTTTTACATCAAATTGAGATATTTTTTACCTTTACTTGACTTTTCGGGTTTTCTTAGTTTGATTGGTATCATGTATTTTTGTAAAAATTGAATCAGAATTTTCCATTAATAATTTCTGAGTATTACTTTTTCAATGTCTTCTTCAGATATATAAACCGTCATTTTGGAAACATCAGTGCCTGTTTAATTAATCTCCATAAAACCTTGAGTTTTCCGTTTTCTTTTGTTTTTTCATTAATAATGGGGGGGGGGGGGAATTGATCCATTATGGCTCAACAATATTCACGGGCAAAATTTTCCAATCATAACAAACATTCTTCTTTTTTCTGTTCACCAATACAAAACCATATAATTTATCTATACCTTTGCTCTAGGAAAGAAATTTTTTTTACCAATTTCACCAAATTACTTATTATATCCGTTTGTTCCAGGAGCTTATTTGGTATCAAACTTATGGTTAGAGGTCTTCAAAAATGGATAATAAATTTCGAGGGTCTAAAAATCGGTGTTGAAGATGTGTAATTTTGGCAATTCAAACTCTTCAGATTCTGGAAATCGAAATATCAGCAAATTTGTCGTACAAACTGGAATACCAAAATTCATCAAATTTTGATATTATCACTTAAAACATTTTCAATTTTTTGCCCTCATACGTTTTTTATTGCAGATGTTTACAAGGTTTGATTGATTTTTTGAATAAATTTCCTTTGTTCTTTTTCATCCAATTCGAATTCTGTTCTTTAAAAATTCTTTGGATTAATTCTCTTTTCTATTTGATCAAGTTTTTTTGCTTCTTTCTGAAGTTACGTTCGCCATTTATTTAGGAAAAATTTTGAAACGTAAACGTGGAACGTGGAAAACGTGAACACGAAACGTGAACACGGAACGTAAAACGTGAACGTGGAACGTGAAACACGAACGTGAAACGTAAACACGAACGTAAAACATGAACGTGAAACGTAAACACGAACGTTGAAACATGAACGTGAAACATGAACGTGAAACATGAACGTGAACGTGGAAACGTGAACAGATTTTACCGTTTTTCTGTTATTTTCAAAATGTAAAAAAAAATTAACGATAATATAAAAAATACATTGTAACAAATATTTTATCAAGTAGATTGACCATGAGCAGCCATTATATTAGAAAATTTATTCAGGATATTTACCATTTTTAGGCTTCAAAGTTAGATTAATAGTTAAAAATCCGTAGTCTTCCTTCCAAATTTTATCACATAACTCAATAAAGTGGTTAAAAACTCATATCAGATCCCACATAATTGTTATAAATCTTTATCGAATAGTGATCATCTTGCTTAAAAATACACAACATATTCAGGTTATTTCTTATTAACTTGTTTATCAACCTTTGAAAAGCATTGGGAAAGATAGATACAAAGATATGTTTTTGTGACGAGACATTACGAAATATTCCTTAATAACGTCCTGATTTTCCAAAATACAATCATCAAAAACGATTAACGAATTGGGTTTACATTCGCTTAATGGAACTATGTCCTCAGAAGCATTATAAAAATGTGATATTTTTTGTTTAAGGTTTTTCTCAATATTTTCAAATCTTTCTTGTAATTTTTTATAGGCGTCTTGTTCTAAAGATTTACTAAAAACATACAAATTGGAATAAGGAATCAACCTATTGTAGATTAAAATTCAATAATAAAGTTGTTTTTCCACATCCACTTGAACCAACAATTAACAATCTGATTGGTTGATCTTTCTTATTTTCTTCAAACGTTTGAAGTTTTATCTGATCTTTTTGCTTTAAAAATTTCTCCATTTAAATAGAAGATTTTCATCTTGAAGCAACGCTTGCGAAAATGAAGCTGTTCAAGTTGACTTCAGAAAGCTCTAAATTAGTTTTAAAACTTGGAACATCCTATACACTTAGAGGAAGAATCAAATTATTTTATCGGTTTAAGGCGGTTTTTATTCTGACAATTTTGTAATAAATATTAGTGAAAAGTTCTCCTTATTGTATAGGATTTAGTGAGAAGAACATAACAAAATATTATGGTTTTAAACAAAGGATATTATTACTTTCGATCAAATTAAAAATTCCCTTAAAAATTATCTGAAAACATTCAAACAATCAGATAAATCTTTAAACTTTGACGAAAACAAGTTTGAAATGCAAAAAAATTACTCTTCTCTAATAAAATTCAAATAAAATCACCAGTAAGAATAATGTTTTCAGCAATTATTGTAGATTTGTTTAGGTTTGTTCAAGAAACTATTGAGCCAAATCAGGTATATTTAGGAAATAAAACGCCAAAATTTAGGACCGTTCGATGTAATTGAAGTGTGCACTGCAATCTCGTTGAACCTAGTTTTGAAAATCATACCGAACATTTACACAAAGAATCTGAAATTTTGTACACTTTTTTTCCCAAATGTTGCTTTATGGACTCAAAAATCAGTGAAAAACCGAATGAAATCGATTATATTCCAATTAGAAAAAATATTAAAAGAATTCAAAAAATCGTTCTAACTATTCAAGACTCTGAGGGAAATTTATTAAATAATGAGAGTAAAACAACAATATATTTAAGATTGAAAAAGGAATAAAAATTAGTTGATGATGATGACAAAATTCAATATTTTTACTTTAAAAAAAAACAAGGGGCTATTCGATGGGCCTTAACAATCTTCATCTCTGACCCTGTTTTTATCAATGAATCTGGACTTTATTCTGAAATAAAAATTACTAGTTAAATTTCTTTTTCTACTCTAAATGGAGTCAGTTGTAGACCTACTCAACAATCAACTTAAAGATTCAATAATAAAGACATTTGCACGATTGTTGACGAAAACAATGTAATCTGGTTTACAGGCTAAAGATGTTGCAGAAATTTTACAATATGAAAATACTAGACAAGCTATCATATATAATATTGATAATGACGAGAAAATAGCCTTTAAATATATAAATTACAAGAGTCTATGCCATAGACCCTTTCAAAATCTTCATCCTGACACTATTTTCGTTAATGAATCTGGCCTTTTATTCTCGAAATAAAAATTACTAGTTAAATTTCTTTTCTATCTAAATGGAGTCAGTTGTGAATATACTCAAATTCAATAATAAAGAACTTTTATACATTTGTTGGACGAAAACAATGAATTTTGGTTTAAGGCGAAAGATGTTGCAGAGGTGTTTAGAATATAAAGATACGAAGAAAGCAATTAAAGAACATGTCAAAGAAAAATATAAAAAAAGCTTCGAAAACATACATTCTGAAGGTAGGGGTGATTCGCCCCCGCCTTCAAACATTTCAAAAAAACACTGTTTTTCATCAATGAAGCAGGCATATATTCTTTACATCTTGAAATCTAAAATGAAAATAGCAGAAATGTTTCCAAATTAGGGTTTAGAAGAAGTTTTACCAAGTATTCGTAAATTTGGTGTGTACAAACTTGAAAACGAAAATAAGCAGTTAAAAGATGAAATAAAACAGTTACAAATTTCAGGTCAAATGAAATCCTTGAAAATAGAGAATCAAGAATTGCGAATGGAATTAATGAAGAGAGATATGGTATGTAAAAATTTTGATAAGAAAAAGCACCATGTTTTTGTATTAATTAAGAAGAATCACATGTGGGAATGGCCTTATTACGTTTATCAGAGCTCAGAAAACGAGAAATACCAAACCGATTAAAACATCTAAAAATAAATTATCCTGAATTAGAGATTTTTGTTCATTGATGACGAACCAAATTCTATCAATCTGTATAACCAAATGAAAGAATCTTTGAATATTTTATACAACGGAAATCATTTTACTACAAATATGGCAGAATCTCGAACTGATTTATAGAATATCTAAATTACACGATGAAAATGTTTCTAAATTTTACTAAAAACTCTCGATTTATTATATTTTGTTTGTAAATGTTTAGCATAACTAGGTAACCATTGTAAAATTTTTTTTTCATATTCACAAGGCATTTCGTTTTTATAACTTTCGCTGAAAATTTTTTTTAGCACAATCTTTGCAAAAAGCATCTTTTCTATCTTTACTATACTGCCAGTTATTAAATTCAGAAATAATTTTTAATTTCTTTACAAAAGTAACACTTTTTCTCTTCTAAAGTTAATTTGTTCATTTTATCATATAATTCCTTACAATAACAGTCTTTTCTATTCTCTTCTTGACACTTTGTACATTTCTTTTGAGACTCCATTTATATAGAAAAAAATTATTACACGATGAAAATGTTAAACTCTTGAACTTATGATATTTTGTTTGTAAATGTTTTTGATAATTATTTAACCATTTTATAGTTCTTCCACATTCACATTGAGTATCTTCATAATATAATCTATGGTGATTCTTCTTTACACAATCTTTACAATATGAGTCTTTCTTATCTCTACTATAGTGATCACTATTAAACTCTGAAATTTTTTTAGTTTCTTTACATTTAAGACATTCTTTATCTTCCAAAGTTAATTTTTCTATTTTATCATATAATTCTTTATGATATTCCCTTTCACAATCTTTGCAATTATAATGCATTCCATCTTTCCTATTTTTATCTTTATAAAATTCATTTAAATCTTTAAATTCTTTGCACTTTGTACATTTCTTTTGATGCGCCATTTATATATAGAAAATTTATATTACAGTTTTGACTTCTTCAATTCATATTCATAAAAACTTTCCGGTTATTTCTTCATTATTTAAATCTTTTATACTATAAGTTACAGGATCTGTGTTATTAATTTGATAAATCACAAAGATTTCTCTTGACCAATTGTTCTTATATTTGTTCGAAAATGTTTGTTTTTTACTAACAATTCTTACATGATCATTGACTTTAAATTTAGTTTTCGTGTGAATTTCAGGTGGAACATACTTGAAAACGGTCTCTAATAACTCCTTTTCTGCATCCTTATCTACGTCTTTCGGTTTCATTTTGATTGTGCTGTGAACTGTATCGTTATAATTGTTTACGATTTTTTGAAGAATATCGATCCATTTAAAGTTTTTATTAATCTCAAAAATTACTTTCATTCTCTCATTTTGAGTTCTGTTATATCTCTCTACAATACTTGATTTCTCTTCGTTTTCAGTATGATAAATCTTAATGTTGTATTTCCTCAAAACATCGTTAAATTTCTTTATTTTTTTAAACTCTAAACCCTTATCTGTATGAAGTAGGTTAGGAGGTTTGTGATTGATCCTTATGGCATCTTTTACTATATCTTCGAAAGCTTTTGAAATATCCTTGCCGTTTTTTCTTTTGATAGCTCTTGACCAAGCATATTTTGAGAAAGTATCAATAACATTTAACATATACTTAAATCCATCATTTTGATCTGAATAGTTAGACATTATAACTAAATCTGCTGCCCATAAATCGTCAATTCCTAATGTTATAATTTTTCTCTTTTTTAAACTTTTTTCGTACTGGTGCATGAATTTCTCGAGCTTCAATCTCTATCTCATCTTTAGTCTTCAATTCTTTGCTTAAAACAGGTTTTTTTGGATTTGGATTCTTTATAAACTTACTCTTGTTTGTCTTACATTTTGAACATTTTGCAGCAATTCTATATCTATACAATCCGCATTTTGAGTTTGAACGATTTTAGAATCTATATTTTTCGTTTTCTTTTTACACTTGTGACAGTGAAATTAAATCATCTTCCATTTACATATCAAAGTTTCCAAGTTTATTTAATTCGTCTAATATATCAGATTTTGCTTCATTTTTATAGCCATACGGTACTGTATCGATCTTATTTTCTAGGACAATTCTCTTATCATCTTTAGCGTTCAGTGCCAGCTTGTTTATGGTAACAGTGTACAACTCATGTTTATAACTTTTGATGACTGTCATCTCCCTAAATTCTTCTTTATCTCTTCGAACAAACATCTCTTCAAGTTTTCGATATTTATTGTTTTATTTACAACGCTTCTCTTAATTCCTTTACACCTAACTGGGTTTTTATCTAGATATTTGTACGAGTACATCTTAGACCTTAAACCACAAAATTCTTCTAAAACTTTCGCTATTTAAACTCATCTTTGAATTTCCCTATTACCTTCTTATTTTTAGTAGTGAAACATTCATGATCTTTTGGATAATCACTTGTATCAAAGTCATCAATCTATATTTTCTTTAATAATTTTAAAAGGATCTCGTTTCAATTCTAGAAAATAACTGTCTGTATCCATGTAACACAGATTCAAATTCTGGATCAAACTTCTTTAATTTGTTGTAATAAAACTCGTACATTAGCAATTTTGAGAGGTCGAGAACTGAAAATCCTATGTAAATCGGTTTGTTAAATTTAACCTTTTGTTTGTACATGTGGACTCGCTATACAGTTGTCGTCAAAGATGTTAAAGCATTTGAACAATTTGTTTTCTTTAGCTTGTTTCATTGAAAATTCTTCATTTCCAAGCTTAATATCACATCTGTTTCTCACATTTTCCATAGATTTTCCAAAAACTGAGTTGTTCATCAGCTTATAAAAGTCCTTTTCAAAGTCGCTTGTAGCTTTGGTTCTCATGTTTGTGTTAAAATCAATGTATTCTTTCATAAAAGGCTTCTGATCGAATGCAATAACTCTATTCACATGTTTCAAAATCATACCTTGTTCCAAATAGAACTTCAAATTTCTCGAATGAACAACGTATTCAGTTTTATCCAGTAGAGTTGTGCAAAGTTTGTTTTTAAAATGTTCTGGAGCAAGAGGTAAATCCTTGTGATGTTCGTGTAAATTTGTTGGATATCCAAGATCGACTTCGAGAATATAGCCATAATCTTCGTCGCCAGTGAGTTCTAAAATTGTTTCTTGCCACTCTTCTTTTGTATACGTTTTAGGATCCATCCACTTGATATCACTAAAACGGCAGTTTTTGCATAAGGCCATACCCATAAAGGTTATTTGCATCCGTATAACAAATAGTTTTCGGGCTTTGTCTTATCAAAATCTTTTAAATATTTGTTATTTGCTTTTCACATATCGTTTAATACACTGAGAAATGCCTTCCGCGAATGCCTTTTTCAATCATCAAATACATATTATAATCGTTAATTAGCTGAAGCTCAATTTTCGTTAATTTTAACATTAGCGTCCCATGCAAGACTGGGAGCTGTTAGATAATGTGCCGGATCAAGTTTATAACAATTTAAGGCAAATGTTTCTGAAATTTTCGAATATATCAGCGAGCAATACATAGAACATCTTGAATGTTGTACAAATCGAGAGTAATTTTCCAAGATTTTTCTCTTTTTAATTTGTTCCAAACATTTAAGTAGTGTTGAAAATCTTTTCTCAGATATGCTCTCATCTGTCAAAAGTGAATAGAAATCTTGAATTCTCAATTCTTCTGTGTAATCAAGTTTTTCAATACTGTCGATAAAATTCATAAGGGAAATATTCCTTTTTCCAGATAGAATTTTAAAATCTCGTCGTCGTCATTTGGCTGTCTTTCTATTATCTCATTCAGTCCATCTTGTATACAAATGATTTGTATGTTTGAAGTCTTCTCTCTTTAGATTTTTAGCTAACTTTTCTATAGACGAGGCCATGAATCTGAACGTGTCTACAAACGAAAAACTTGATGAATTTTCTTGGCTTATCACCTTCGAATTCATAGCCATATCCAGAATTTACAGAATAATTTATATATTTTTCATCGGTGTTTGCAATCAAATCAACATTTCCATATTGTTTAGCCAATTCTTTTATGTACAAATGAGTATCGTAATTTGACATATTGTGGCAGAAAACGGGAATATTCTGAGGAAATTTCAAATTTAGATTGCAACATGCCATGAGCTGCGCCTCGAAACTTGCCGGTTAAATGACAATGATCTCTCACTTTATTATAACTCTTATCTTTCCAACCTATCAGGAGTAAAAACCATACTGAATTGACCCAACATCATAAGCAGACCATTCACAGATATGACAAACGTTTGAATTTTGATACGAAATTTCTTCTTCTTCTGTCAATTTTCATAGGTTTCATGTTCTTAGAATTATATTTTTTCGCTATGTATTTCGATAATTTATTGAGTTCTTCAAACAATTTTGTCGGGACGTTTTTCAAATCTTCTTCATTTTTGGCACGATAAACATATCGGTTTGTACATGCGATTGGTCACATTCGACACTAAATATAGAGTAAAACCATAAGGAATGTGCCTCTGAATCTTGGTTGTAGTTGATCTTTGTGGATTGTTCTTGCATGTCGGAATTTTTTCTAATATGCTCTCAAAGTCCCATATAAATTACGTACGGATGGTTAAATTTCTTTTGATAATTAGTAAAATTTAGTTGTTTGACCTGGAAATGGCATAATTGGCTTACATAACTTCATGATTTTTACAAATTTCTAAGTGATCTGTTAAATCTCCAGATTTGTAAAAATGGCTTAAACATCTTCTACACAAAAATTTTCTTTCTTTATGTTTAGACAACTGCGAAGAAACCAAGCTTATTTAAATCGGTTATCAAAACATAATGAGATTTATCATCTTGTTTAACATACAATAAATCAATGTTTGTTTCAGCGTCATATTTTTCAGAAATTTGTAACGGAACAATGTTAATATTTTCATCAAAACTGTAGACATTGATAGACATTGTTGGATACTTATACTTGGAATTGTAGCTTCGTTTTTCAAATATTTGTATATCTTTCAGAGACATTGGATACTCAAAACCTGAATAATATTTCGTCATTCACAAAATTTTTCGTATTGCTTTACACGTTCACAGTCTCTTTCTGGTTTTTCAATAGCACATCTTATTGAAGTAAATAAAGCAAAAATCATCTCTATTTTTTATATTTATACAAGCTTTTTTATCTTTGATATTCTTTGGTAAATCGATGTATGATCCTGCATTCATCATTTCGTGTTTGTTAAGGCTCAAAACTAGTTGTTTACAACTTTTAAATGTCCATCCGGAACCTTTATTTGGATTATTCGTTTGTTCTCGATGTGTTAATTTATTAAATTGCTTAGTAATAAAGTCGTTTACGTCAAAGATTTCGTCTGCTTTGATAGTAAAATACATTAGACATGTTTGCGGTTCACCATTCACTAAAGTTCGTTCGTATTCACATTCCAAAGAGAGATAGCCCTTCATATTTTTAACATTTTTCTTGAAAATTTCTCGATTAAACTTTTAATTTCTGACCGCATAATTGAAAGATATTTGTAAATTGACATGGAATTGTCGTTCAAGTTTGTTAAAATGTATTGCTTGAAAAGACCGTGTATTGAGGATAAAACTTCTACATCAATGATATTTTCGGATTTTACTTTAAGAGTTTTATCAATTTCTTCGATCATTTCAGACTTGGTTTTATCGTTTAGTACCGATAGCCAACTTTTCAGCTATTGAATGAAGTTTTTCATCATTAAATAGGTCGAGATTTTTCTTTTCAACTTTGAAATTTCTCTTTAATTCACGTAATTTCTCAATATTAAACATGTTTTCGTGATCGGCAATTTTATTTTCTCTAGCCCATTGTCTTAAATAATTTAGTTCATTATCGTAAATTTGCTTGTTTTTTTCGTGACTTTTAGAATTATAAATGGCGATCATAGTTTTTTCTTAAAATTTCTTTTTTGCAGAACGGACATGATATTTTTTCGCGCTCCATTTAGATAGAAAAATTTATTTAACTAAATGGTGCTTGTTAAAACAACGATTGCGCCTCTCACGGCGTGATATCACTACGGATATGACGCAGGCGAAGCGATTTTCGTGATGGTCGGTCTGTAGTAGCACACCTCGACTGTCATTGATACACACAGCGCAATCTTTCGGAACTAAAATGTCGGTAATGCAGATTTGCTTTTAAGAATAAAAATTGTGTTCCCGTTTACTATTATAACATTTTCTTTTTCAAAATGTTAGATAATCTTTACCTATATTTAAATATGTCGTACAATTTTGTTACTTGTAATTTTTCAAATTATATTTTACTAATTAATTTCTTCAAATTTTTACATTCTCGATGGCGCTGTTGTATTTGTGTTGCATGGAGTATAATTATGTCCGCGTATATTCGGTTTGGTCGGTTAGGAAGTTTACTTCTGAACTGTTTATTCTATGCGGCGTTAGGCCATAGCGGAGAAAAACACCAAGTTTCAGAAGTATTCAGAATCGTATTCCGGAAACCATATTCTCTATCTCCGTATCTCGCTTCTTCTCTCTCTCTCTCTAGCCTGAATATAGATCCTAGACCTATAAACGGCAGAAGTGATCGGTGTCATAGGCATAAAAAGAGAGGGAGAGAGAAAGAGACAGAGGGAGGAGAAGAAGGTACGACCGAGAAATGGTTTTGCACTTTTTGACATTTGTAATTTTTTATCTAATTTAAATGGAGTAGTTCTTGAAAGAGTTAAATGATATTAGGAGAATGTAAGGTTTAAACGAGTATAAGAAGGATTGAATGAATTAGAAAGAAAAGGAAAGAAGTACTAGACATAAAATCATGAATTTGGAGGAAAATGAAAAGATAAATTCGGTAGTTTACAATAATTGCCGAGTTGGAAGATTGTAAAGTACACTTAGCCGGAAACAGATTTTTGAACTAGTTTTGGATGAAAAAAAGTATTACAAAGAATTACACACAAAAATGAAAAATTTACCACTTGGATTAGTCTACTGGAAAGAAGACTTATTAAACAGATACATAGAAAAATTATAAACAATATTAACTTTGTAGAATAAAGTCTTACACACTCTAAAACTTGCGAGTCCTCCCCACGGTCATTGCTGTACTGTCTTTGATAACCATAGTTGGTGTCTATTCGTTCATAGGAAATCAACATTGGAAATAATTATCTTACCAGATAATAACCTTTTGATTTCACACACAAAATGTGGGGCTATAATCTCTATAAGAACAAATTCTAAATAATGCTCTTTTAATGAATTGTGTTGCGATACAAATCTTGATTACTCACAAAAAATTCCATAAGAAATTCAATTCAATTAAGTTCTTCGATTATTCTTGATAAGAACGTATAGAATATGGGAAAAATGTCATAAAAAAAAACGATGGAAAATACTCTCCTGTTTTGTTTATTTAAACTTTACTTTCTTTTCAATATCTTTTCGTAAATTTATATTAAATATGTATGATCCCTTACTTTTTTAGTTTTTTTGCCGATAGTATATATAACATCTCCATTAGAGCGTTTTTTTCTGCAAAAGACTTTTACAAGTTTCTTTGAATTTTG
>NW_025787437.1:0-13680 GCF_021130785.1 Homalodisca vitripennis
TTTAAGGGGGTTCACGGGTTTTTGAAAAATTTAAAAATTTTGAATTTTTTTGGATATTATTACGTGTTTAAAAAATTTATTTGTTTTCTTCCTTTAATAAATAAAAAAAACACTCATGTATATTATCCATAATATACCTTTTTTTTTCTATGAATTTATTTTAAAAAACAACGCTTGGCTTAAACAACCATTTTGTTCCGATTTTGTGCCACCAAAATATCAAGTTACAGAGTACATCATTGTTTGAGATGTTGTTGTTTTATTAAACCTTACAGCCTCTATGTAGCGCTATAAGGCAAAAAATGTGCAGCCATATGTTTCCATGGCAGACAGCGTGTAGTTTGTTTATCTTGTGGCTTTTTATTATATTAGTCAGTTCTGCTACAATATTGTGCACATATTGAAAGTTTAGTGACGATATTTTATTACTTTTAGTTCCATTAGGAATATTAACGTGTGCTGTGTTTTTGTGATAAAATAATGACTACAATTTCCAAAGTGTGTATATTAAAAATGGTTTAATTTTAGTGGTAATCACAATATACTAAGAAAACTGGTTCCCAAAATATTGAATTTGACCTAGTGTAACCGACCTACAAACCAACTACATCAACGCTTAGGTCATATAATACTACCTAATTCCAAGCAAGTTTCTATCCCTACTAACAAGTACTGCAGTGCGTGTCAACAAATGAAAAACTGGTCAACGCTGGGTTAGGAAAAGCTATATTGACAACTATAGTAAAATACTGGCAATGAATGGGAAATATAATTGTAAGTGTAAATAATTTTAATCTGTACGCAGAATTAGTTCTATTTGTAAAATGTAAAAACTGTGATTCCACCGAAAGCATTGTTATCGAAGAAGATGTTACAAAGAGAAATGGTCTAGCTTGCAAACTACTTGTGAAATGTAAAACATGTTTGTTCACTACTTCTTTTATGACTTCTAATAGGCCTAGCCCATTAAAACCATATGAGATCAACACCAGAATGGCTTATGGATTGCGTGTAGTAGGAAAAGGGGTAACCGCAGGTCGAATGTTATGCGGTGTTTTGAATTTACCTGAACCTGTTACAGAATTTATTCCAATATATAAATATATATTACCAGCAATAATTCAGGTTAGTCAAGACAGTATGAAGTTAGCAGCTTCAGAAGCCGTTCAAGAAAACAATGGATGCAACAGATTTGGCCTTAGCTTGTGATGGGAGTTGGCAAAGAAGAGGACATACGTCATTGAATGGAGTCATAAGTGCTAGTAGCATAGATACTGGAAAAATTATTGATGTAGAAATACTAACAAAGTTCTGCTTTGCCTGCAAGAAAAATAAGAACAAGGCCCATGACTGTAAAAAAAACTTTGTAGGATCCAGTGGCAGCATGGAAGTTGCAGGAGTAAAAAAAAATATTTGAACGATCGGTGGAAGATCGAGGAGTGCGTTACCTCACTTACTTGGGTGATGGCGATAGTAAAGGCTTCATGAGTGTTCTTGAATCTAAACCATATGGTGAAGATGTGATCATATCTAAGTGGGAATGTGTTGCTCATGTTCAGAAGCGCTTAGGTACAACGATTGCGAGGTCTGACAAAAACTATGAAAGGCGTTCGACTTGAGGACAATAAATTGTTATATGGTAAGGGTAGACTTTCCAAAATAGAAATAGATACCCTTCAAAATTACTATGGGGAGGCTATAAGAAGAAACAAAGGAAATCTTGAAAACAATGAGGCAGGACATATGGGCCATTTTCTTTCACAAGCTCTCAACAGATGAGGATCCACATCACGGTCTTTGCCCCAAAGGTAATCAAGTCCTGGTGCAAATACAACCGTTCTCAGGTCACCAAGGAAAAGTATTTGCATAAACACTCACTTCCAAAGCCAGTTCTTGATGCTGTAAAACCAATATTTAGGGATCTGTCATCTCCAGATTTATTGAAGAAATGTTTACATGGGACTTACTCAGAATCCTAACGAGTCTTTTAATAGTGTCCGTTTGTAATAGGATTCCTAAGACAGTTTTTGTAGGATTAGATACTCTCACTTTAGGTGTTCAGGATGCTGTGATCTCGTTCAATGAGGGAAACATTGGAAAATGTAAAGTGTTGGCTAAATTAGGTATAAGTCCAGGCTCCAATATGATATCAACAATGAAAAAACTTGATGCTTTGAGAATTAAGAGGGCAGAAAAAAGCGGTGACCGAAGTTACCAAAAAAGCTCGACAGGCTCGAAGAGGTGCCAAGTTAAGAGAAGAGGATAGGCTAGAGGATCCCTGACAAGCCAGAGTATGGAGCAGGAATGTTCTAAGGGAGTAATATTGTGAAATTTATTAAATTATATACATATATAAAATAGTTTTGTGTTTATTCGCGAATTTCCGAAAACCCAATTTTCAAGTACATATGACCCATTATCTCAGGAACCTTAAAATCAATTTACTTGAAATTTTAAGCCTATATTATGTACCTATACTGCTTTTGTATACTAGCAATTTGAAGCATTTAAAAAAATAATTAAGCCTAGTACAAATTTTTTTTGTTACACATTTTTAGAAAAAAATTACGAAAATCTAGAAAAATGTAATAAAAAAAACTATAAAGGCCATATTATTAAAAGTGCTTGGAAAGGTTAGACATGATGTAGTCTCCATACAGTAAAAAAATCAAGCTTGTACCCTACTACTGTTTCCGAGATAACGGGTCATGTTTTTACCTAATTTTAACATTGTTAGTATAGGCACCCGTGAACCCCCTTAATGCTGAGATCACAGTAACAAATAGAACAATGAGGTGTCCTTGAAAATATTTCTAGCTGCAGATTTTCCGAAATTGTCGAACATTTTAGTGGTTTAAATTTCAAATTTCAGTTCCTTTTCACCTTCCCCTTAGTGAAGCGTCTGGATTCTGATGCAGTCACTTACATGTCTCCTGGATTCTAGAGTCATGTTCATCTGTAAAGAATTTAAAAAAGTCAGGAACGAAGAAGCTCAAATGAACTCTTCACATTTTTTTTTACATCAGAGATACATAGTTTACAAAATCAAGTGCAATCTAGATGAATAGGTATTCTCATTGTCTCAATCAGGAACACAAATGAGTACAATACAATGTTTGAGGACATGATTCGAAAGCACGGCGGAGCAACCAAGGTTTCTACACGCAATGTAGCAAAGATGGGAACCACTAAAATGAAGCGTACCTCCTTTTCAATGGTACGCTAAACTCAACAATTAAAAATGGACCTGAACTCAACATTCACATTGAATCAACTCTCCTCACAATAGCTATGTTACATGTAGAATACTCGGTTGCTCCGCCTGTGTCTCTGAAAATTTTGTATCTCCTCAGGCGGACGTTGACTCCAGATTTCAGGAACCAAGTCTATCACAGCATCAGATCAGGGATGCTACAGGTCAGGGAAATCAGGGAAGTCAGGGAAAAGTCAGGGAAAAAAAACAGGACTGGAAAATCAGGGAGAAGTCAGGGAATCCGGTCTCAAGTCAGGGAATTTCGACATTGGTCAGGGAAAAATACAAAATCCCTTTACACAAATAAACTTACTGCCGCCGCGCCGAGTCCAAGCCTGCAGACTATGCGGCGCATATTTTACTTTCTGTGTTGTAAAAGATCATTTAAGTCAATCTTTTTTGTACGTATTAAATTGTGTTCACTTTATTTTTCGCTTTTTTATATTTGCCACCCTGTTAGCCTCAACACCGCTTTTTTCCACCCATTAATTGCCAAAAACCCTGGGGATTGCGTCGAAAAAAAGTCAGGTGAAAAATGAAAAAATTTGGTCTGGAAATCAGGGAAAAGTCAGGGAATTTCATTATTGGACTCCTGTAGCAACCCTGCAGATTCAAAAAAACTGCACTAAGCAGAAGGTGAAATGGAACTGAACTCAATATTTGTATTGAATCACCCTTTCCACCATAGTTTAATAAAATTTATAATTGCAACAAGTTGCATGGGCATGTATATAAGGGTTGCTCAAACCCCCCTTCCTAAAATTTTTGAAAAGACCAAGCAATTTGTAAATTGTACCTTGTAGTTTTGAAGCTAGATCATGAGTTTGTGAGTATTTCTTAAAGCTCAAAAATTTCCCGGGAAAGATTATCGAGCCCATGTTTTTTGAGGGTATTTTTTATATCCCACAGTATGCCAGCTTCCTCCAAAATAATTTTCTACATGTCCACATGACTTGTTTTAAAAAAAATTAGTGAAATATCAAAATTAACTCCCTGCTTGGATATGTTTATCAAGGAACAGAAAATATGTATTATGCAGAGTTTTCAAAAATATGTATTACACAGAGTTTTTCAAAACAGTGATTTAATTACAAATTTTCATTTGTATAACCTTTGGGATAATGAAACATCATTAAACTTTCTTAAAGTAATATTAATATAAATAAAACCAAGCACTTAGAATTAGTATAAACAATAAAAATAATGAAACATACATGTTAAACATAAAAGAAAATAAAGGCAGCATCTGGTTAATGTGAAGAGGCCAATAAGATAAGAAATAACGATGATAGAAAAACAATATAACATTCATTAGAACAGATCAAAACAAACAATATTTTATGGCAAGCTCTAATCAAAATCATTCAGGGGTGCAAAAATTTAAATCTAACGAACTTTACCAATAAGAAATATTTTGAACACAGAAGTGTGTAGTTTCTCCTCACAAATCACTACTACAGGCTATATGGGTGATTGGAATGTTGCTGTTAAATAGGATAAGACCCCTTAGTTATGACCACAAGCCTATGTTCTCTGTGGATAGCTTGTTGTAAGAAAAAATATTCAGTTAAGAATGGAAGGGGGCGTAAAGAGTGTTTTAAGCACTCCCTCCCTTTTTGGGATGTTCCCATTATCCCTTATTTTGTTATCTTTGCAATTTGAACAAATCTGATTCTCACAAATTTGATCAATTAACCTATAATATTACTTTTCTCCCCCTCCTCCCAATGTAAGCTGGGAGGTTGCAAAATTTTTTTTTGTGATTTTGATTTGAGATTAGCTTCTTAGGCACGTGTTTAACAATATTAAAACACTTTTTATATGGGGGTGATAGGATTCCTCAAGAGGGAAGTGTATAACAACAACCCCCCTCCACCCACAATACCACCCTATTATATGTAACATTTTATTAATTGGGCACAAGAATACACCAACAAAAATGTAGGGGGATGGACCTTGTAGATAATTTCTTGAATTAATAAATTCTTCTGATTAAATTGGTTATATAAATGTCTTAATAGTCAAGATTCCCAATCGAAATTTTAACAGCTTTCCATTAACCAGTGGTAATGTGATAGCCTTCATTACTAATAGCTAGAATACATACACTGACTCACTTTTGTATTATCTGTAAAGTAATCCCACTATTAACAAAAAGACAGGAAATTAAAGGCGAGAAAAAGAATTCAAATTACAAGTTAGAATCTGACCAAAGGCACGCAACAACGGTCTACTTAGGCTATCCTCATACAATTAGTTTGACTAAAAGCCGCTAGGTAGCGTGAGCATCTCCGTCATGCGACTTGCAGGTGTGGTTTTTTTATCGATGAATAAATCCTGTACTAAAGTGATGCCTGTAAAGTGAACGTTAACAATCCTTGATTGGGGTGAAATAAAAACACGTATTGGACTGACCCGTTAAGTAATGAGAATTTAATTTCTAATTTAAATTGTAGTACATGTATGGCTAACTTATCTTTATTCCAAATGATCAGATTAAATTAACACTGATAAATTTTAGAATTCGCGGAAAAGAAATAAACTAACGATTGTTTGTTTAATATAATCGCTAGAAAAGGTATCAAATGTTTTACACGAACCTGGTGTCCTTTTTCTTGTTCGTCTTCGAAATATTTGAAATTTAACATTAAAACAGGCATATTTAAACATTAGAAAAATGTCAACCACGGCTAATGATTATGTTCCATACCCAGATAGATCTGTGTAGGCCTGCGTAATTTTATTTCTAAACCAAATCCTATGTCCGCAAATGCCTTGTTTTCTGTTTGTCTGTCAGTATGCATTTTATATAAAATATTTTTACGGACTACAGCACTGTAATTTGTTACAAATTAACAATACCGTATTGTGTGATATTCACAGTTTTAAAATGGTTCACAGTTTTAGTATGAAATATGTGGCGGCTGTTTTTAAATAGCGCTACCTTCCTTAATATTTTGTTTGAATTGAAATTTTTAAGTAATTACTTCGTTTTGATTAATTCAACTTAAATATATTATGTTTAGAGCATAAAATTAGAAAATATTCAAATCAAACATGTTTGTAAATGCTCTGTTTCAACTGCATGCTTTGTTTTGATTTGTATGTGTGTGTTTTATAAAAAAACATTTCTACATTAAAACGGGCTACATCACTTAAATTTTATATACATAAAAATTAAAAGAAATTTGATATTTGACATTGTCATAGATTATTAAGAAATACTCGTACATATTCTGTTCTGTAATGTATTTATAATTAATGTTTCTTCCGTTCGCCGCTTAGATGGAGCGCGCAACCCGCACGATTAAGGTCGTAACAGATTTTAGCATTAGATGACATATCTACTCTTAGATTATATAATCAAAACATAGGTTAAGGTTGTGTAATCAAATATAGAAAAACACAATCTGAGATGCTGTTTCACTGCCGTAATAAAAGTCGCAGAACACGTTTTTAAACTGAACCTCCGAATTTCGAACACGTTTTTAAACTGAACCACCGAATTTCATTATCATACTCGTATTTGGAAAATATGCCTACTGTGTTTTTTCTATTCTATTTTTATCCCTTACTAAATCTGTCGTCACATTAAACTATGAGCGATATTTTAAATTTAATTGCATACATCATAACATTTCCGAATCGGAATCTAATAATAAATAAACCATGGAACAGATTCGTTAATTAGATGTCTAAGTAAAGTGAAGCATCCATCGTCTTACGAGGTAAGAATGACTCACGCATTTTTAAAGGAGTCAAGGGGTGACTCATCCACTCTTTCAAAAGGAGAAGTGCTCTTTCACCGCAAACAATATCCACCCCAGCCAGTTTCCATTACATTCTGTTTTCATACCGACATCAGAAATATGGAAAGCGCGAGTTTATAAAGTTTATAAACTCAGCACTTCCATGAAATGTTAAGATTGAAATATTAACTACTTATATATTCTACGCATTTTGCGAGTTATTATGGTATAATATTGGACATGAAAAGAGGGAATGGAACGAAATAAAACATTGTATTCTTCATATCAGTTGACCATATTGATTTTGGGTTGGAATTGTTTTGTCTCTCCACGTGAAATGGAAGGTAGGAAATTTATGCACATTGTTATGAGGCCCAAATAAAAACTGCTGTTTATTGAAGTGTAACATCGTCTTATCTATGTAGTTCTTGTTTAATTCTTTAACACTACATGACTTTTTTGTTCTGTAGGAAATGTTTTAAAATGTTACACTACTTTAACACTAGAAAAATATTTATTTTAATTATACTTTTAGCGTTATGTTATGTGTGGAGGGAATAGAAATAATCGTGCAAATAATACTCTGGACAAAAAGAAAATTAGGCAGTTTAACATTGTCTGTTTATTTTATATTTTTCAAACAACTTGGGCTGGCCATACATTTTTTCTTCTCCGCTCAATTTATACCAAACACTGGTCAGGCAATGTTTTTGTTTTAATTAAACTCAGGCTCTGGCTGCAATTTTCAAATACTTTCTATTACATTTTTTAGCCATGTATCTAATTATTCTGGTGGCCTCACCACAGTTATACACTGGACTAACACAAAACTTAATAAGGAATTCAAATATGTTTAGAAAACGTAGAGGTGCAATACGTTATAAGGAAATCATTAATGCCAAAATTTAAATTTAGAAAATTACTAAGAGGAACATGACCAGTTTGCTAAAGATAGTAAGTGACGTAACGTGTTTCACTTGAGCTTTGGTTTACATATTATTGGCAGGTTTGAAATCAGAACGTATGCTTCAAATATTGTCACCGCGCCAACGTTTTTACTTAAATTTTGATACAGAAAGTAAATTAAACTTATAATTCACTAGTAAATTAGTATGTCTTCCCTTTACAATAATCAAAGTACGCCCGAGGAGTCCCGAGGTTTATGTTTAAAGTAAGTAAAATAGAGAAACAATTGTACACATTGAATGTGTGGTGCAAAATCTACCGAGAATCCTAAAGAGGAAATTGACGGATATTTTAAATGAAGCAATGGGGGTAAACGATTGAAACCGATTGCCACATTGAAGGGGATGCAAAATTTCCCGGATCCTAAAAGAGGAGATCTAAGGGATGTTTAGAAAAATGTGAAGGGAGAAGAAACGATTGACCACATTGAAGGGTTAAATGCAAAATATCCAACGGATCCTGAAAGAGGAGATCTATGGGATGTTTTGAATAAATAGTGAAGGAGAGAAACGATTGCCACATTGAAGGGTAGTGCAAAACCTCCCGGATCCTGAAGAGGAAGTCCGAGGGATGTTATTTAATAAGAAGTAAAGGGGAGAGAAACGATTTGCTCACATTGAAAGGAGGTGGTGCAAAATCTCCGGATCTCTAGAAGAGGGAGAGCGAACAGGACGTTTTTAGAGAAAGATAAGGGAAAGAAACGATTGGCCACATTGACATGGGTAATGCAACAATATCCGGATTCCTGAAGGAGGAGATCTAGGATGTTGGACAAAAGTGAAGGAGAGAAACGATTGCCACATAGAAGGGTAGTGCAAAACCTCCGGATCCTGAAGAGAAGATCGAGGGATGTTTTAAAGAAGTAAGAGGAGAGAAACGATTGCCACCATTGAAGGGTGGTGCAAAATCTCCGAGATCCTAAAAGAGGAGTAGCGACTGGACGTTTTTAGGAGAAGGTAAGGGAAAGAAACGATTGTCACATTGAAGGGTGGTGCAAAAATCTCCGGATCCTGAAGAGGAGATCGTGACGGATGTTTTTTAAAAGAAGTGAAGGGAGAAGAAACTGAATTGCCGACATTGACAGGGTAGTTGCAAAATATCCATCCGGATCCTAAAGATGAGAATTCGACGGACGTTTTACAAGAAGTAAGGGGAGAGAAACCCGATTTGTCCAACATTGAGAAGGGTGGTGCAAAAATCACTCCGGATCCTAAAGAAGGAGTAGCGTGAAAAACGTTGACCGATTTTAGAAGAAGTAAAGAGTGAAAGAAACGGATTGCCACATTGAAGGGTAATGCAAAATATCCGGATCCTAAAGAGGAAGAGCTGACGGACGATTTTAAAGAGAAGTAAAGGGTAAAGAAACGATTGCCACATTGAAAGGGTAAATGCAAAATATTACATTCCGGATCCTAAAGAGGGTAGAGCGAACCGGCGAACGTTTTAGTGAGAAGTAAGGGAAAGAAAATCGAATTGCCTGCCACATTGGAAGGGTAACTGGTCAAAAATATCCGGATCCTAAAGAGGGAGAGCGCACGGACGTTTTTTATTAGTAGAAGTCAAGGGAAAGAAAACCCAAAAAAAAACGATTGAGCCCACATTGAAGGGTAAATGCAAAAATTATCCGGAATCCTAAAGAGGAGAGCGACGGACGTTTTAGAGAAGTAAGGGGAAAGAAACGTAATTGCCACATTGAAGGTAAATTGCAAAATATTCCGGATCCTAAAGAAGGAGAGCGACGGACGTTTTAGAGAAGTAAAGGGAAAGAAAACGCATTGCCCACATTGAAGGGTAATGCAAAAATATCCGGATCCTAAAGGAGGAGCAGCGAAGCGGGAACCGTATTTTAAGAGAAGTAAGGGAAAGAAACGATTGCCACATTGACAGGGTAATGGCAAAATAAATCCGGATCCTAAAACGAAGGAGAGCGGACGGACGTTTTTAGAGAAGGTAAGGGAAAGAAACGATTGCCACATTGAAGGGTGGGTGGTGCAAAATATCCGAGATCCTAAAAGAGGAGATCGAGGACGGAACGTTTTAGAGAAGTACACGGGACAAGAAAGCGACTGCCACATTGAAGGGTGTGTAAAATAATCCGGATACCTAAAGAGGAGAGCGACGGACGTTTTTAAGAGAAGTAATGGGAATAAGAAACGATTGCCACATTGAAGGGTACATGCAAAATATCCGGATCCTAAAGAGGAGAAGCGAAACGGACGTTTTTAGAGAAGTAAGGGAAAGCAAAACGATTATGCCAACAATTGAAGGGTAAATGTGTAAAAATATCCGGTATCCTAAAGATGGCAGAGCGACAGGACGTTTTAGAAGAAGGATAAGGGAAAGAAACGAATTGTCCACATTGAAGGGTTGGTAGCAAAATATCCGCGATTCCTAAAAGAGGAGAGCGACGTGAGCGTTTTAAGAGAAGTAAGGGAAAGAAAACGATTGCCCACATTTGAAAGTGGTGGTCGCAAAATCTCCCGGAAATCCTAAAAGAGGAGAGCGACGGACGTTTGTTAGAGAAGTAGAGGAAAATGGAAACGGATTGCCATACATTGAAGGGTAATGCAACAATAATCCGGATCTCCCCTAAAGAGGAAGACATCGAACGGACGTTTTTTAGAGATAGTAAGTGGAAAGAAAAGATTGCCACCAAGTTGAAGGGTGTAATGTAAAATATCCGGATCCTAAAGAGGAGATCGAATGGACGTTTTTAGAGAAGTTAAGGGGAAAGAAACGACTGCCACATTGAAGGTGTGGTGCAAAATAGTCCGGATCCTAAAGATGGAAGGACAGTCGACGGACGTTTTTAAGAAGAAGAGTAAAGGGAAACAGAAACGATATTGCCACATTGGAAGGTACTGGTGCAAAAATATCGAATCCCGGAGATACCTAAAGAGAGAAGCGACGGACGTTTTTTTAGAGAAGTAAGGGAAAGAAACGATTCGCCACATTGAAGGGTAAGGTGCAAAAATATCCGGATCCCTAAAAAGAAAGGGAGAGCGACGGACGTTTTTTAGAAGGAAGTAAGGGAAAGAAACGATTGCCACATTGGGAAGAGGTGGTGCAAAATATCCGGGATCCTAAAGAGGAGAGCGAATCGGGACGATATTAGAAGAAGTAAGGGAAAAGAAAACGGATTGCCACCATTGAATGGGTAATGCAAAATAATCCGGATTCTCTAAAGAGGAGAGCGAACCGGGGACGTTTTAGAGAAGTAAGGGAAAGAAACGATTTGACACATTGGAATGGGTTAATGCAAAATAATTCTCGGATCCATAAAGAGGAAAGAGCGAACGGACGTTTTAAGAGAAGTAAAGGGAGAAGGAAAACGATTTGCCACATTGAAGGGTAATGCGAAATATATCCGGAACCTAAAGAGGAGATAGACGGAACGTTATTTAGAGAAGTATAAGGGGAAAAGAAACCGACTGCCACATTGTAATGGTGAGTGGTGTACAAATAGTTCCCGGGATCCTAAAGAGGAGAGCGACGGACCGGTTTTTAGTAGAAAGTAAGGGAAAGAAACGTATTGCCCACATTGAAGGGTGGTGCAAAAAATATCCGGATCCCTAAAGAGGAGAGCGAGACGGACGGTTATTTTTAAGAGAAGGTAAGGGGAAAGAAAACGACATTGCCCACATTGAAAGGGTGGTGTATAAATATCCGGAATCCTAAGAAGAGGAGAGCGACGGACCGTTTAGAGAAGTCAAGCGGGGAAAGTGACAACGATTGTCACATTGAAGGGTGGATGTCCAGAAATAAATCCGGGATCCTAAAGAGGAGGAGCCGACTGACGTTTTTAGAGAAGTAACGGGAAAGTAAACGATTGCCACAATTGAAGGGTAATGCAAAAATATCCGGATTCCTAAAGAGTGAGAGCGACGGGACGGTTTTCAGAGAAAGTAAGGGAACAGAAACGATCTTGCCACATTGAAGGTGGTAATGACAAAATATCCGGATCCTAAAGAAGGAGATCGACCGGACGTTTTAAGGAGAAGTAATGGAAAGAAACGATTGCCAGGACATTGAAGGGTAATAGACAAAATATCCGGATCCTAATAGAGGAGTAGGCGACGGAACGCGTTTTTACGAGAAGTAAGGGAAAAGACAAACGATTGCCACATGTGAAGGGTGGTGCAAACAGTATCCGGATCCTAAAGAGGAGAGTGGCGAACGGACGTTGTTATAGAGAAGTCAGGGAAAAGAAACGATTGCCACATTGAAGGGTAATGCAAAATATTTTTTCCCGTGATCCCTGCCGCCCACCCAGGGGCACTTCCCCCTAAAGTAGGAGAGCGACGGACGTTTTTAAGAGAAGTAAGGGAAAGAACACGATTGCCACATTGAAAAGGGTAATGCAAAATATCCGGATCACCTAAAGAGGAGACGCGAAACGGACGTTTTAGAGAAAGTAAGGGAAAGAAACGTATTGCCACATTGAAGGGTAATGCAAAATATCCGGATCCTAAAGAGGAGAGCGACGGACGTTTTAGAGAAGTAAGGGAAAGAAACGATTGCCACATTGAAGGGTAATGCAAAATATCCCGGATCCTAAAGAGGGCGAAAGCGACGGACGTGTTAGAGAAGTAAGGGAAAGAAACTATTGGCCACATTGAAGGGTGGTGCAAAATAATTCCGGATCCTAAAGAGGAGTGATGCGACGGGACGTTTTAGAGAAGTTAAGGGAAAGAAACGACTGCCACATTGAAGGGTAATGCAAAATATCCGGATCCTAAAGAGGAGAGCGGAAAACGGACGTTTTAGAGAAGTAAGAGGAAAGAAACGATTGCCACATTGAAGGGTAATGCAAATCGTCCGGATCCTAAATGAGGAGAGCGACGACGTTTTTAGAGAAGTAAAAGGGAAAGAAACGAACTGCCACATTGAAGGGAGGTGCAAAAGATCTCCGGATCCTAGCATAAAGTAACAGCATAATACCCCATAAAAACCTGCAATGTAGCAATTTATGTAACTTAATTGCTAATTTTATGATTTTTACAAGACTAGCAGGCGCTAAACGAAGTAAAGTGGACGTTTGTGTTCTAGGAACTATTTTTTCCATTTATTTAACGATATTTCCAAATATTATCGCTAATTTAATAAATGTAACAGAGCTAATAGGATCAAACTTTACTATGAACCTTGTTGCAAAATGTTTACCCATTAGTTCTGTTTCGTTATTTAGTAAATCATCCTTACACATTAAATTAAGTACTCCATGGGTATTCGTTGTTTATTTTTATGTTATTATAATTGTAATAAAATATTTAGAGTCAATAAACAATATTTCACCAGTTAGCGCAATCCTTTTGTGTAACTATTATTTATTAAGTTTACCGTTCCCCTTTACCTTAAGGGGTATTCCCCATATGAAGTTTTCCCCTGGGCGAAAAAAATCTACTGAATTATACTTAACGTTTACTGACAACAGATACACATAAATAATTAACGTAGCCAGGAAATAATTTGGGAGGGGGGGGAAAAGGGATTCAGACCAACTGATATTTTTCCGAAGTGGACAGAGAAGTAAGAGCCCCATGATGATTTCATTCAAAAGGTTCTTGACCGCTTTCTTATGTTGAGAACGATCTTTCAGTAGTGCAAGTCAGTAATTTGACAAATAAGAAATTTTGCGGGTCCGTACCCCTCGAGCCTCCCCGCTAGGCTACATCCCCTGGCAATACTGTAAACAGGTAAGAATTTGAATCC
>NW_025787438.1:0-5000 GCF_021130785.1 Homalodisca vitripennis
CCATTTCAAACTGAATGTCTACAATAAATGAACAGTTACCGGATATTTCCTTTAGCTGGATACAGCTGATCTAATGCAATGCTAGTAACGATCAACGGTATTCAAACCTCTGAAAAGTCTTTAATTCAATAAATTGTATTACATGCAACTTATACATTTCATGTGCATGTGTGAAATGAGAAATTAATCACTTAAAAAAAAATTAATTAAAAAATACTGAAAATTAATAATTTATTTAATTTCATTCATCAAAAAATTAAAAAAAATAATTAATTTAAATCAAAAAAATTTATAAAACGAGAAAAACAATTGTTTAAAATTAATTTTTGTATTCTCTGTGTTCAGCAATATTTGATTCTCTGGGTAAAAAGATCAAAATGGGTATCCCGTAATCGTCTGTGCGAATTCTTTTGTGTACAATCTGTCGGATCTTTCTGTACTCCCATGTGTCCGTTTTTTTTTGTTTTTTTTTTTTATTTTTTTTTTATTTTTATTTTTATAAGAGGGCCAAAAACGCTGAGGTTATCATTCCTCTCAAGAAAGAATTGAACACCTACTCGGTATTTGTTAATGTCATTGTTTAGGTACATAAAGATTACATTGAATATATACAAAAATAGGAATTACGACAAGTAGGTGAGTAAATTATTAATACTTAAAACTAGGTAACAAATAAATATAACAAGGGAAAGGACTGTAGAGAAGAGTCTTATTAACCTATATAAGGATCTAAAAGATAAATAAAACATAAATAAGGACAAGGTTACTTAATCATTTAATTAAATAAACTGTGCAAACTTAACCAAACTTTTGACTGCTAACCAAGAAAGCTGTAAAGGGGCTAATTTGCCAGCTGTCATTATAAAAGATAAATACACATAAATAATAAAACTTATAAATATAAACAACAAGCAATAATCGGAATAAATAAGTTTAACATAATAGCTATATTTTAATCATCAGCGACCGTTGCCAAATTCAGAAAACACAAACAGTCCTTTGAGTTGCCGTCTCGAGTCATCACAGAGGAAACAGGACCGTTCAAACCGAAGCCGGCAGATTCCGAGTTGCGCCTATGTATTCAAGTAGCCGAGGGCGAGTCAAAACAAGCACATGTTTCAAACTGTGATTGACAGTCTCCACATCGTGTCGCCAGACCGGAGGATCATCTCATACTCCTATGAGGAAGCCATGGTGTGAGAAGTCGTGTGGCCTAATACACGCAGGCGACACAGCACAAAACCTCCTCACAACGGCTCGGGCGGTTTGCTGTCTCCCAGAGTCCAACGCAGTCTTTCAATACGTTCCGTACACTTTGTTGTTAACGACTGCCTGCCACTCGGTATTCCATTTTGGCTTTCAAGTTTGCCCTTCACCACCGGGATAATTATCCGGAAGAAGAAACCCTATCCCGTGCGCTGGGTTGTTAAGGGCTGGAGTTTCCAATGCTTCTTTTGGCTCCTCATTTAAAAAAAAAAAATCTGCCCAGCTCCTCGTTTCACGAGAGTATTCCAATGTGTCCATGTACCCAGACACAGAAAGACCCAGCAAACACCACCTTCGGGAACTGAAGGGGAAGACAAAGAGTGGCCATAATTTTCGCGGAATGATTATGTGTTTAGAATACATATCGCTGATGGCTATGCATACCACTAAGGGAGTCTGCTGCAAGATAACCAATTTTATTTGTCATGGGCAACACGGTATATTTAGAGGCCTTTTTGATGTGCTGTTAAATTCGGCAGACCGTGGAAAATTGGAAGAGTCATTGGGGAGACGAAACCCGTATCGTCTAACCCCAGTGACGAAAGCACATCCAGTTCTACAACGTTCCTTTGACCCGTCAGTATAGACAACATCGCAAGGTGCGAGGCTGCCTAGTATTTGACGGAGTTTCTTGTTGGTAGACTGATTTCTGGAGTGGAGTCTTTTTTAAACCTAGAGAGATTTAAAATGATTTTTGGCATTGAGACGCTCCAGGGTGAAATATCACATTGATGGACGACTTAGAACTCGTAATCGTTTTAGAGCCTAATTTCATAAGCGTAGGTTTTGGTCCTAACGCCTAGGGGTGAAGGATGATTTGGTTTAGACTAGGAAAGAATTTGGAGTGGATTTCGCAGGACCGGTTCAAATGCAGGGTTGTCTGGCTTACCTGAAAGAGCATGAACATAGTTTAGGGACAGATGTTGCCGTCTATGGCGAAAAGAGGAGGTTCTCCCGTTTCTGCAAGAAGACTTTTAATAGGAGAAGATCGAAAAGCTCCAGTGGCCAGTCTTAAAGCAGAATTATGGATTGGGTCAAGCATTTTGAGAGCACTGGGTCTTGCGGACCCATATGCTTGACATCCATAATCTAGACAGGAAACGGATGGTGGCTTTGTAGAATCTGAGCATGCATGTCCTGTCCGCCCCCCATTTTGTTCCGCTTAAAGCTCTCAGTATGTTCAAGCGCTTCACGCATCGATCTTTTAGGTCTTTCAGATGAGGCACCCAAGTTAACCGGGTATCAAATGTGAGACCCAGGAATCTGATATTGTCACAAGTAGTGATTCTCTGACCCAGCAAAGAGAGCGTTGGCTGCTCAACAGTACGTATTCTGGAGAAAACAATGGCTATTTTGTTTTAGGTGGAGAAAAAGAAAAACCCGTAACTCCGCACCACTGCTCAACGCCTGTTGATGGTAAGCTGTAAAGCTCTCTCCCCCACCGCTAGCTTCTTTGTAGAGATGTAAATAGAGAAATCATCTACAAACAAAGAACAGCGCACAGGAGGGGTAACGCAGGACGATATGTTATTGATTGCAATGGCAAACAGAGTACAGCTTAGAACGCTACATTGTGGAATACCATTTTCCAGCGTGAATAAATCGGAAATTTTTGTCCCAAGTTTGACCTGTATGGTTCTTTCCGACAAGAAGCCCTGTATGAAAGAAACCATGTGGCCCCCTACACCCCAAGATATTAAAGCATTTAATATCCCCCTTCTCCAAGCCTTGTCATAAGCCTTGGAAATGTCGAAGAATAACCGCGATCAACTGTTTTCTTTCAATAAAGGAATTCAGGATTGCCGATTCCAAGGCAAGTAGAATGGTCACTTTGTAGACCGGCCTTGTCGGAATCCGCACTGGGAAGGTGAAAGAAGATTATTTTTCTCCAGAAACCAAACAAGGCGTCTGTTGACCATCCTTTCGAGTACTTTGCAGAGACTGCTAGTAAGCGAAATTGGTCTATAGCTACCTGGAAAGTTCTATCTTGGCCCGGTTTTTGGAGAGCAATAATGTGTGAACGACGCCAAGAATTAGGGAATGTGTTTTCTAAATAAATTCTATTATATAATTTTAGAAGATCTTGTTTTCCATCTTCCGTCAGGTTCCGCAACATGGCAATAATGTATGTTATCGGGAACCTGGAGCAGAATTTGATGTCACCTTTAGTGATGAATCAAGTTCATCAATGGTAAAGGGAAGGTTTAAAGGAGAGTTATTATTAATATTTAAATTTAGAGGGATGTCTTTCTGTATTTGTTTTGAAATTTTGAAACTCCCTATTGTAAGATGACGTTTTTGAAATTTCCGCAAAATGTGAGCCGAGTAGATTGGAAACTGTCAAGGGATCAGTTACCACATCGGTACCATTTTTTCAGAGCAATAAGAGAAGGTGGAGAGGTCTTACAGCAAACAGATCGAAGCTTCCTCCAGACATCAGATGCAGGAGTTGTTCGTTTTATTCTATCTGTGTAGTCCAGCCAGGACTGCCGCCGTCTCTGTCTAAATACCTGTCTTGCTTTGGCCCGTGCTCTTCTGTACCTACTTAAATTTTCTTCAGTCGGTGATCTGTTGAACTGTCTTAAACATTTTCGACGTTCCTTTAGAGCCGCCGAACATTCTTCAGACCACCAAGAAACCTGGCGATTGTTTGGTGAACCCGAGGATTTTGGAATGCTGCGCTCTGCGGATGTTATAATATTGGATGTAAATAATATAGTGGCTGTATTTATGTCGTTTGATTGGATATTAATAGTTTGAGAAATTATGTTCTTTTTTTACTACGTTCCAGTCAGCCCTCTTTAAATTTTCCACCTGGGACACCTGCCTGTCGAAGACGGAAAGGATTCAAAAGCCACGGCAATGGGCGCATGGTCACTCCCTGACAGGTCGGGAAGTACGGACCAATGCACTCGAGTTGCCACGACCGGACTGCAGATTGACAGGTCAATTGCCGACCATAAGCCAGTCCTAGGGCACATGTAAGTGGCCGACTCGTCATTGAGAATGGACCGCTGCTACTTCATCCCACAATCCCCGCAACCATGTTACCCCTCCGATCAGAATGGCTGGAACCCCAAGAGCGGATGGTGTGCATTGAAATCACCAACCATCAAGAAAGGAGACGGGAGTTGGCTGTAGAGATCACGTAGATCATCAAGAGATAAATCAAAAGGGGGAGGTGGAATATATATGGAGCAGATAGTTAATTAAGGAACATCGATTGATACTGCTACTGCCTGGAGGTTTGTGACGATGTTCAAAGCTCCAGCATTACAGAAGAATCTGCTAGAATAGCCACACCTCCACAGGCAATTTGTTGGTGATGATCTAGGCGAAAGATGTCATAACCATTTTGTTTGAAATGAGTATGAGGAGACAATTTTGTCTCTTGTAGGCAAATAAATTTAGGTTTTCTGTATTTATGAGTAATTTTAAGTCTTCATAGTGGCTTTTCTCAAACCATTAATATTCCATTGTAACAGCATTTTATATTATATATTTTATTTTGTGCTAGTTCATCGTAATTTTTTTTCTTTGTTTAGATACAGGACGGAAGTTACCGATGAACAGTTTGGAACTCTGTCTGCATCTCCAAAGGGTCCTCAACCATATCATCATCAAGTGATAATTGTGAGGATCTGGACGAGGATGGATTAGTCTTTTTTACTAGGGATTTGGATTTATTTTCTGATTTTGTTTCTATGTTCTTTTTTAATTTGTCGGCGAGTTTT
>NW_025787438.1:10000-15017 GCF_021130785.1 Homalodisca vitripennis
TGTTGGATCGCAAAGTATGGGGTTCGATACAACTCATGATACGAAATTACAGTTCAACCACCTCCTATAACGCATTTTCATTCATCAACCTTGTACTGCATCGACTCTTCCTTTTATTCTGTTTGATAAAATCCTCGTATAGGCTAGTAGCTCATTAGGTCTTGGAGAAAAGGGCTAAAATGGGGATCAATAAGGATTAAAAGGAGATCGGCCTTTTTTTAAAAAAAACAAGCGAGAATATTTCCCATTTATCATTTTGTTAAAATATATCACTCTATGTTCTACGCATTTTCGAAGCCTCTTTAATAAAGTATGTAAATACCAGTGTTAAAAAAGCCCCTCTACATTCTGCAAGCAGGAATATTGTCCCATGCAAAGACGCTTTCAGTTAGTAGAACGAAGTAGATTTGTTATTTTAAAAGTATGATTAATTTTAAATAGCATTAATGAGTTTAATTTTGTTTGTAAAAGTTGACAAAGGTATGAACTGACGTTTCTTATTTAAAATACTTGTTTTTGTTCATATTTTAGTGAACACATAAGAGAGTTTTTGTTTATGCAATACTTTTGATGAAACCAAAGGAATTTAAAAATCTATTTTACAATATTCACGCCTACGACTCAAAAAGAAAGCGGACCAATCAGCTGGAAGAGTTTCCTACATTGATCAAAGACAGCAAAGTCGACCGCCAGTTGGGTTTTCATTGTTATTTTAAAATTATATGCTTGGAGCAGTTCTTTATCCAATAGAGGTGTGAATTTAAAAATACGATTTGGACCCACTTGTACTTTAGAGGAGAAAGAATATAAGCAATAAATTACAGAGCCTTAAATATGGCAATTAATTACAGATCTTTAGACATTGCTAATCCCGACTTTTTGTAAAAATTGTATATTTTAGATTTTTTTTCTTTCAATCTGTTAGGACTTTTTTCTCTTGGGACGAATCTATTCTCCGTCCATTAGTTTCTGCGATAACTCTTCATAGAATGATTGTAGAGACCTGTAAACTTGGTATATAATGTTATGATCCAAGGAAGAACTCTACAGCTTTGGAGTCTAAAGCACAAAGAATAGTCTACTTGTGATCATTCTTTTTGTTACATACTGTCCTGTCTTATCACCTTTTAATGTACAAAGGGTTTTTTACCCGTATATACCTATTCGCAAAAATGAATAATAGAAAATATAATCTGTGTTAAACTTGAAAAAACGTTCACAATGTTTAATAGGTATCTTTCTTTTATACGACAGTAGTGAGTTTTTACATGGAGATTTCATTTTGAAATATTGAATCGTAAATACAAATTTATTTCTAAGTAAACTTTTAACTTTAATCTATAGGTTAGTTTTAAATAAGAATTGTTTAACAAATTATTCGAATTGTTTTTAGTACTTAAACGATTGTATCAATCTCATAGGTAGCCGTTACACGTTCCATTCCGTCTACATTCCTATAAGTTAATTCTCATTGCCCATTGAGTTGTAAAATTGTTTTAGCTGATATTTTATAAAATTCAAATATTCCCATATTACAAGGTTTTTAAAGTTTGATAGTTATGGTGTTTATTTTAAAACCAATGTTGAGGTATTAATTTAAGTCGATGGGAAAGGCCACGCGAAAGGGTTATAATAGAACGTAAGACCTCTAATGTGGTTAATCAGTGGCGAGGCCTACTGGCAGTAATTGGAATTACCTTTGTTCCACGGGGAGGGGGAAGTGCTTCAAGGGAAGTAACTTGAAATTCTCCTTCTAGTTTAGTTCATTAGAGGCTCCTTCTTTTTCACTTTAATTATTTCTTTCCAGATAAACGTGGTTTTAAAACTTAGTTTCATTAATGTTACTTCTTGCTTTGTTTTTTCACTTCAGCGGTATTTTATTAAGTCTGGTAATAAAGTTCAGTACTATATCACGCTTCATTTAATTGTGTCCATGTTGTACAATAATATTTCAAATTATCCACCAATATAATATAAAAAGTAATTACTATAACATCCATTCGGTACTAAGATATGTAAATACATTATCTTCAATCGCCAACTAACAAATAATTAATCGATTAACGTGCCGATACGTAATATAACGATAAATTTACTATCGTATACTAAGTCCTTAACTATCGAGATTCATCAAAGCCAGATACCATAGACTGACTGAAACACTCACTCACTGGGCGTTTATTCTCAATATTATCAAAATCTAAAATTTTCTATAGATTGTTCGTTCTAATTCGGTTATCTGCCAGCCAAACTTAACCTTTTTCTATGATACTACTGAAATTAAAAATGCAAAACAAGGCTACAGTCTTTATAATTAATTGTTTGAACAAGGTTAGAAGGTAATTCTAATTTATAAACGGTCTGCCATTTAAGTGATATGCCAATCCGTGGGCAACGCGGTAGGACCTTCGATACATCGAGAACTTCCAGAAAGAACTAGCAAATATTGAACCTCATTTACATGATTATATAAGAAAAAAAATCTTTTTGACCCGAATTTTACTGTCTGCATGTTTTCTTTCTTCTCTCTTTGTCATAAAAAAAAAACAATGAGCTTTAAGAAGGTCGTGTCGGTTCTTTAAAATAATTATATATAAATGTGAATGTGTGTATTTAAAACTGCACGGTTTCATGGTTTAGACAGTTAATTAATTCAGGTACTAACCACTGAAGATTACCGTTTTATATTCGATAAGGCAGACGATCGCATGTCCCAAGCTATTTCCCTAAGGTAAACTACCTCAACTCACTAAGTAGTCTGTGACCTTGAACTCTTTGTGCTCTTGACCCTGTCATGTAACGGCGTACCTTGTTTGTAATATTAAATTGATACAAAATAACTTGTACTAAATGCATATACTAAAAATCATTTCCTTTTGTTTATTATTTATTGTGTATTCCTTTATTTATCTACGTACTTGATAAACAACAAAGTGTTGTAACTCAAATAAAATATAGCTTCGTTTGAATCGTTTGTTTAGGTTTTGAGAATACTTCACTAACATTTAATACAATTACGTAACAATTACTATAAAATTATTAATAATTTACCTTCACATTGTTTAAAAGGATATTGCCCAAACAATTTAAAAGTTTATAAAATAGGACATTTCTGTCATGGACAACCATTTTAGAGAAGCAAAAAAGATAAAGTTGAAAAGAGTTTCATCTTAAAAGGAATAAACTATCAACATGCACTAAACGTACACTACAATATAAAAAATTAAAAAAGCACAAACTAGTCATATACATTTTTGTATAGTGCTACATTTGGAAAAGGTTCCAGCACTGTTATTTTAATTCCAGTATCCTGTAGTTCTAAAATCTTAAGTTGCTCAAAGGGTTGATTTCTTATATTATACGATAGGTGAACTGTTTTAAAATGTGATGTACAGCACTTAAATATTATATTTCTTTCTATAGACTAATTTAAAATTTCTCTAAGATTAACGCAATTAATCCCTTAAAATGTTGATTTTAAAACAGAATTCACATTTTGACTCATATTATATTAGTTCGTATACGAGCGAAGACTATCTTAACGAGACGAGATGGCCCGCGAGAAGTAGGAAGGGTCTCTTTGAGAAATTATCCTAGATTTGAATAAACGTTGGGATAATTGTGATTCTATCATCATGAAAAAACGGGTTACTATGTTTGAAAAAGCCACAATTTTGCATAATAACCTTTAAACTCTGAATTAATACTGACTTAGAACCTGCTTTTTTTAATGTATATCATTATTCCAAAGTGAATCGAGAAATGGTAGTTGTTGTGACATTTGAACAGGGATGACTTTGTCGTCCATACAGAGATTTAGAGTGCCGAAATGACGAGTAATAGAGAACACGTAATCTAAGCTCCTAGGCAAATACTGGAAGGCAAGGAGCGTCGGCTGCAGGACGCTGGAGGGTCAAGGACATTGCGGAGATTACGTCACTAGCCTGTGAGCCAATTATGGCCAAGTGTGCCGGACCGACATCTCTGGCTTGCCACACTTTCACTGACGTACTTTACGAACAAACAAACCGAACGCCAGGCACTCGCGACACACCTCAGCGCACCCTGCACTGCGCTGCAAGAGTACTGCGAATGTAAGTCACGAAAATCATGTACCCTGCACAAAAGCAATTTGAATTGTATATCAATTGTAATTGTTCAATTTTACTTTTTCACAAGCGTTGCTGCTCACGAAAAATGTCTTTAAATACAAAGTGTACACAAGAAGAATGTTCGCATTTGTTTGACAGCTCTTATATTTCCATTATTCACTGTTCACACAACTTCCACAGGAATAATGGATAACTTTATGCTTCAAAGGTTATTAGAAAACGTATATTAACAGTAGCCAGGAATGAGAGATAACCATTATTTATCAAAGTACAAGGAAATTTTAATATAAGGAAAAATGCAATGTGTCAAACCCGAAAGCAAAATCTTAGTCGAGATACTATCTAGTGCGAAGAAAGAATCCAATATTAACTTTCATATTCACCTTTTTTTTTAAAAAGCACGACGCTAGAATACCCCAGGACACAGGAATTCAAATAAACTGCATTTTTTCTGTCGTTTTATTGGTTTCCAATAAAGCATTCCCGCACTTTTGCTTGGAGCGATTACTCGTTCTATCTGCCTGCTCAATCACAACTGCTCCCCTTCATCTTTTCCCTCTTTTTAGATGGCGACACTGTATAAAATGTGTTACTAAACTGATTTAATAATACTGAAACCTACTGTACAAAAAAATGTCGTTTCTATCTTTGTCACAATTATTTAATCACTTAATTGAAATACTGTAATCTCTTGCATTTACTAAAAATAGTTTACACAAATAATTAAATATATAAAGGTGAACATAAATGTATTCATCATAAGGATACATTTTTCTTATGCTAATTAAGTACTTTGTCCTAAAAGTCACTAAATTGATAAAAATCATATCTACGGAATAAACTCGTTTCAATTCACGTTTAAATAATTTGTATTTTAATTGATATCTAAATAAAGAAAATTAAAA
>NW_025787439.1:0-13098 GCF_021130785.1 Homalodisca vitripennis
AAAAACTTAAAGAGGCCATATTCGCATCAAGAACATGATGCTTTAACTCCTATATAAATGTAAATAAAAAAAACAGGTTGTCTCTAAAGTCGTTTACTGACGATAGTTGAACGTGACAAGGTCACGAAATGGAAATCTCAATGGAATTGATCAAGTTACATTTATGTTTACGCATAAATGCAGTTATGTCAATTGTTCATAAATCTTAAATTTAAAATTTGGAAACATCATCAAAATTTTTGTAACTCTAGCTTTAAAAAAACCCACCTTAATGTGTTTGATATAGAAGAAAATCGATCGAATAGTAAAGCTATTGATTTTTTACTCATCGTGAAATAGTTCTGTTAACGTATTGTTATAGTTATGTCAATTATAGCATGACCTACAATCGCTGCACTAGCGGACTAATTTTATTTATTTAAATGATGAAAGTACGAATATTCGACAATATATCACTGAACATATATTTAATATAGAAAGAATCATTACCTTTATCCCCCGCAAATTACCGTTGGTATAAACAATTGACACCACCATTCACTTTTCACTGCACTTCATACTTGACGAAAACATGTAAATGTATTATTGTATAGTAGCTGTCCACGCGGACGCATCGCTCGCTCAAGTAGGAGAGAGATAGATGTCGAACAGATGTTCCGCGCTCTCGCTTGCACTTCAAGCCTTAAATGGAACGCCTTGAGGTAACGCCGCATGACGTCATGTTTTTTGGTGCATTGCAGCCGGCTCCATCGAATTAAAAGGGACGTCACGTCAAACACTTTTTGAGCAAAATATCTTGAAATATTACTTCCTCCCGGGAATAGGCAAATCAACTGATAATAAATCAAAACTGCTAGTAAGTCATCTCCTGTACAGGTAAGGTCGAGGAGATGGGGAGTTTTACCATAATTGACAGGTCGTAAACAAACGAATGACCGACATGAAAAAGGTGATCAATGTTTTTTTATTATTGCTTTTTGAAGACGAGGTTTAACTATTTGGTTCAAGTAATTATTTTCTTTCATCATTCATATATGCCGTTTGTAACAGATCTCAACTAATTATTCTCATTTTCTTCACAGTTATGACAGTGAAAAGCTAAAACAAGGTTGACCATTTGATCTGTGCCACCATTCTATCTCATAAACGACGGAAAACTAAAATCGAAGGACCTCTTTGTTAGTGACAATTAACAATATTAGGGTTACACAATTTCACCACCATTTTCAACGCAGCCAACTTAAGTTTCTTATAGAATATCATATAATTTCTTGCAAATTATGATACGAAATAAAATTTAAAACTTTTTAATTCTTGACAACTTCATTTTTATCTTACTCATTTAGGAGCCGAAGCTTATTGAATTTTAAACAAAAGTACGTTTTGATACGCTTAAGAACCGTTGTGTGAGTAACTTCAAATATAATAAAAAAGCGAGAGGTATTGTTAAGTGGACTCTTATGAGGAACGACTCAACAATAACTTATGACTTATGAGGAAGAGGAAAGTGAAATTCAACATTCGCATTGAAAGAAGCATTCCCACCATCGTTGTATGAACCAAGTCATATTTTATGGGCTTTGTATTTTTGAACCTTTGCAAATATAACCATTAAAATTTTACATATTAGTATATATTTTTCATACTATCAAGGGACAGCTCGCACGGAGTAATAATGAAGTATTCAATGAGAACATATATCGAGTAGTACATCTCATTGAATATCTTTTGTTATAAAATGGATAAAAACATTGGAATGCCTTTCTGGAAAACCATAAACTAATCTCACAAGTGTTCTGTGTGTGAAATAGAAATAATATGTCAATAATGACTTAGTTGTTCAGGAGGAAAATATATAAATACTAGCATGTAAGTGGCTTTCCACGCACTCTCATAATAGGTATTAATACTTATATATATAAAATAACACACACACACAAACACACACCACACCACACACACACACACACACACACACACACACACACACACACACCACACACACACACACACACACACACACACACACACACCACACACACACACACACACACACACACACACACACCACACACACACACACACACACACACACACACACACACACACACACACACACACACACCACACACACACACACACAAAACCCCCACAACACACACACACACACACACACACACACACACACACACACACACACACACACACACACACACACACACACACACACACACACACACACACACACAACACACACACACACACACACACACACACACACAACCACACACACACCACACACACACACACACACACACACACACACACACACACACACACCACACACACACACACACACACACACACACACACACACACACACACACACACACACACACACACCACACACACACACACACACACACACAACACACACACCACACACACACACACAACACACACACACACACACACACACACACCACACACACCACACACACACACACACACACACACACAACACACACCCACACACACACACACACACACCACAACACACACCACACACACACACACACACACACACAACACACACACACACACACACACACACACCACAACACACACACACCACAACACACACACACACACACACACACACACACACACACACACACACACACACACACACACACACACACACACACAACACACACACACACACACACACACAACACACACACACACACACACACACACACACCACACACACACACACACACACACACCACACACACACACACACACACACACACACACACACACACACACACACACACACACACACACACACACACACACACACACACACACACACACACACACACACACACACACACACACACACACACACACACACACACACACACACACACACACACACACACACACACACCACACACACACACACACACACACACACACACACACACACACACACACACACACACACACAACACACCACACCATGACGTTTTTAGTGTACATTTTACACCCCATTATGTTTTTAGTGTACATAAATGATTTTTTTGGACTTGGAATTGTATCATCGGTATTTGCATATGCTGATGACACTGCATTAGTGTGCTCTGCATATAACAGAGAGGCATTAAAATTCAAAATTGCAAAAGATCTGGACAAAATTTCTAATTGGTTATCAAACAATAAAATTTTAATTAACAGTAGTAAATCTAAATGCTTAATATTTTTTGACCATCACTCTTCAAATGAATTTTTAAGAAATGAATATAATTTATTTTGTCACAAGCACCAATGTATATATAGTTGTTATTGTAGTAATATAGAAGTAGTAGATTGTGTGAAGTATTTAGGTTTGTACATAGATAAATGTCTTAAATGGGATCACCATATAAATTTCCTGTCAAAAAAGCTTAGAAAAGTAAACTATGTTCTTTATCACCTGAGGGATTTTGCATACAGTTATCAATTAAAAAATGTCTATCTTTCCTGGTTTGAGAGCCTGCTGAGGTTTGGTATTGTGCACTATGGGGGGACCTTCACAACTTATTTAAATACCATAGTTATGAACCAAAGGAATGCTCTCAGAATAATTTACAATGTAAAGCACATGGATAGAATGAGCCACTTATTTGTAGAAAATAATATTTTTAGATTTAGACAGCTTTATCAGTACTCAGTAATCATGCATATTCAGAAATATCTTGGCCAATTTGAATTTAGACAAATTAATCGCTTTACTAGATCTAGTCAAAACCTGTTGTTAAAAATACCTTTGTTAACAAAAGAACGCAGCAGGCATCAGTTTTGCTATCTGGGACCTCAGATATATAATAGGTTCTTGACGCATAGTGGCCAAAATATTATATTTGAAAAGAAGCCAAAAGTAAAGATGAAAGCAATTGAGTTTGTAAGCAAACTGCCAGATATGCATGCCTAGTTACTGTGTCATCGTTGTTTGGTTTTATTTCATGCCTATAGCAAACTGTTAACTCTTTACTTGTTTTATTTATTTAATTATTTATTGGCATGTTGATATTTACATAATTATTTATTTAGCATATTTATTTATTTAGCCTGTTAATATTTACTTATTTATTGATTTAACCTGTTAATATTTACTTATTTATTTATTTAGCCTGTTAATGTTTACTTATTTATTTATTTAACCTGTTGTATATATATATATATATATATATATTTATTTATTGCATTGTTTGTTTGATATTTATATTTATTATATTTCTGTTACGTTTATTCATTTTGTTGTTGGCGTTATGTATTATATTTAAAATTTTGAAAAATTTTTAAATTTTTAAAAATTTAAAGGACATATATTGTATGGTCCTGCACTGCAGAAATATTAACAAATAATGCATGTTTAGTTACGTATTTACTTATATAGCATGTTTATAGACCTTTAAATTAATTTAAATTGGATAAATATTTAAGATGAGTAATTACATGGTATAGTTTGATATGTACAGCAAGTAGTGTGAAAATGGACTGAAATAGACTGCATTCATCAACTCCACCTCTCCGCACAGCGCTGACTGAAGCGCACTGGGAGTAAAATAGTACTGTATTAGTGTTAAAATTGGGGTGTTGAATAAAGGAATTTTGAACTTGAACTTGAACTTAACACACATCACACACACAACACAACACCACACACACACAACAACACACACACACACACACACACACCCCCAACCACACACACACACAACACACATTGCGACACACACACACACACACACACCCACGACACATCCACCCAATTAGTGATGGCGTCTTCAATTGATGGTGTGCCAGAATTTGGAGACAGAAAAAATGCCTGAGATCTTGAATAAGGTAGCTGAAATTATTCAAAGAGCCTTTAGATTTAAATAAGGATAATCCAGGCGTGTCATAGAGTTTCCTACAAAGAACAAATCAGGGCATAAAACCACATGTTGTTCAATTTGTTAATAGGACAAAAAAGAAACACTGACTGTGTATGGCTTAAAGGCGAAGGTAAATAGAGAGCATCTGAAGTCTACTGCTTTTGTAAGGAATGTGCCCTGCAAGCCTAAGGTGTTTATAGGCGATCAACTAACTGCCTAATAACAAGGACTTATTGGACGAACAACTAAAAAACTTAGAGACATTGATTATCAATAAGTCTGGTTCAGGGAAGGTAAAGTTATTTGCTAGATTGGACAATGACTCGTAAAGCTGTAGTTGTGCCTCCTGTGAAGAAAGACGTGGAAAAATTGTTTTAAAAGAAAAAAGTGTTAGGTAACTCGGTTTTTCAAATTGTAAAAAACGGAACCATACCGACATTTGTGTATTTTTCAATGACTGCTCAAAATGGTTTGGACATAAATCTATTTCACTTAAACATACGTAGTGTTCGTAAACAATTTGATGAAACTTTGATATTTTTTGCAAACATTAAAAATCAAATTCAAAATTATAATTTTAAGTGCAGTGTGGATTTAAGGCTGGTGAAGAGTACAAGTTCCAGATTACCGGGTTTCGACTTGTTGCTTGCAACCCCAAGCAGAAACTACCAGTCTGGAAGGAGTGATTGTCTACGTAGACACCGACCTTTGACTACTCGCATAGACCTTATCTCTTCTTCAAACAGCTGATATCATTAATGTCATACTCACTGTTACATTAGGAAATGGCACTAAGCTGGATTTGTCCATATATGGTATTTATAGATTCATAGTAAATTTATATTTTCGAAATTAATAAGGATGAATTTGAAGACATAATTGAAAAAATTACACATGACCTCCAACTTTCATAATTGCCGAGTTTAAACATATGTACTCTTAAAAATGTAGGTTCCCGGCCCAAGTATATTGATTTATTTGGTCTTCTTATGTTTATATAAATTATGTCCAGTCGCCTAAGAGAATAGTCAATAATTCTGTTTCATGGTTTGATCATGTATTGATTTCGAAATACAAAGGCTTTAAGTTTTGATTGTAGAGTAATTCAGACAGGTATTACTGATCATTACGCAAACATATTATGTATTAAAAATAATTTACCTAATAATAAATATATATCCAGAATGTAATTTTTTGTAAAGTAGTAGATTATAGAAAACTTCAAGCTAGGCCTTTATCCTGCTGCTTGATTGGTCTCATGTGTATGAATGAAATGATGTAAATGAAAGTGTTTACACGTTTTTAACAATGTTTATATTATTTATGTTATGATTGCATCTTGTAGATTAAAAAGATTAAATAGCAATAATAGGAGGCGAAACCCATGGATAACGGATGAATTAGTGCAATATAGTAAATAAAAAAATATTAATTTATTTAAATTATACGCCAGTGATAGAAGTAATATGTTTCATAAGACACGCTATAATAAATTTGTCCTAGAATGGTATGTAATCAAATAAAGCAGGCTATAATTTGAATATTATTCCTCATTGGTAGAGCAAAAGCAATGGAGGATTAACTAAAAAATATTGGGAAAATTGTTAAAAGTATTATGCGTCAGAAAACCGAGTAAAATAAATAAAGTTTCTTTTGCAATGGTTTTTTGACACAAGTAAAAAGCAATGAGATTGCCATTGGCTGAGAATTTTAATGAATATTTTTGTAAATGTTACAGCTAAGATAAGGGAAGAATCTTTTGGTTTGTGATTTCATGTTTTAATGAACTATCATTTCCCGCCTGTTAAATTGTTTATTTAGAAAACTTTTCTGGGTAATGCAGAAAATTGCATCCAACAAATAATAACACACAATGAAAAACAAAAAAAGTCGTGTGGAAATAGATTGGATTAGTAATAATGACCTATAAAAAAAATTTAAAGATTTTTGTTTTCTGTATTGTTTCATATATTTTCGGCGAATCGTTAATGCAGGGTGTGTTCCCTGATGCTTTTAAGGTTTGCAACCGTTGTACCTATTTTTTAAGTCTGGCAGCCCACATGAGTTGTCCCATCGTATCGTCCCCATATTATCTTTGATTAACACAATAGCTAAAATCTTTGAGTCCGTCATCAAGTGTCAGTTATTAGAATATTTTTTATAGAAATTCTATAATAGCTGATAATCAGAGTTTGGATTTTTACCTACAAAAGGGTACTGATATCGCCTTAGAAAGTCATATTCAACATAATGCTGAGTCCGTATTGAGATAAAAACAAGTTTACTGCTCGCAATTTACCTTGATTTTTCGAGAGCGTTTGATTTGGTGGATAGTGACATTTTGCTGAAGCAGATGATTAGTTATGGAATTAGAAATAATGCATTATCCTGGATATGGTCATTTTGTAAACATACCGAAAACAAGCAGTTAAAATTGAGGTTCACATAAGGCGGAACTTTTACATTAGCAAATTGAAGTGCAACAAGGGAGGTGTTCTTGGGACCCCTCCTGTTTATTATATATATCAATGAAATATATGAAATTAAGACTACACTCTCAGATATTTGCATATGCAGATGATACAGCTCTGGTGTATTTCCTCGTATAATAAAAATAGGTTAAGGATATCAATATCAGATGATTTGAGTGCAATATCAAAATGGCTTGGTAGACCACATGCTGTTAATTTAATGTTAGTAGAAAACAAAATGCATATTTATTACTCGGAAAGAGAGAGGACCTGCAAAGATTTGCAGGTAGATTTTAAATTCTATTGCCATAAGCATCTCTGTTTATCATGAATGTGTGTGGTGAACCTATTGAAATTGAGAGTGACATAAAAGTATTTGGGATTGATCATAGATAGGATGTAAAAATTGGGATGTTTACAGTAAATCACTTAGTAAAAAAATTAAGAAAGATTAATTATGCACTATTCTACATGAGAGAATTCCTTGATATAAATTACCTTAGTAAATCTGTATTTTTCGTGGTTTTGAGGGTTGTCTTAAGAAATGGCATAATTCATTATGGGGGCAGCAGTGCTACTGTTTTTTAAATATCCAATTGTTAAATGGCCCAGCGATATGGCTATTAGGAATGTTATTTAGTTTTGAATGAAATTTGAAAGAGTAAACACACGTAATTTAAAGATAACAATATTTTAACTTACTAAGTAAGCTCTATATAATGTTGTTCGGCGGAGCGATTCATATGCACAAGAATAATCGAGAGATAACTAAATAAAAAGATATAACAAATCAATACAAGACTATCGCATATACTTTTCTATAAAAGTTCCTATGTTATTCCAAAGAAATTGCACGAAAACAGTACAGCAAAATGGGTCCTAAGATTAATACACCAATGCATATATAAATATGGGGAATGATCCTAAATTTTGAAACCAAACCGAAATTTAAAATGAAAGCTGGTAGGGGGGTATGTTTGTAAACAGTGAAGAAAATTATAGTTTTTATTGAGAGTCTTTATTTAATTATATATTATAATTTATTTTATTGTTACTACACATCTACTGTTTGGTATATTTATTGTTAGAATTATTTTTTTGTTATATGTTTACAGTTATATATTTTACTGTAATATTATATATTGGTTGTTTATTTGTTATCTTTTATATATTAATTGCTTGTTGCTATTTTGAAATTGATAGATACCCTATTGCTGTTTTTGATATTTATTTGTTTGTATAATCTATCTATAATATTTATGCTTGATTTAAATATTGAATATTGTTTGTTGATCATACTCGTTTTTTGGGCTGTTCATTCATGAGATGTAAGGTGTTCTGGCCAAAAAATTGAAAAATTTAAAATTGATATTTAGCATTTGTATGATATATTTATATATTGTATATTTATTTGTTAAAAACAGAATAAATTTATGCTTGTCAATTTTACCACCTCGTTTTTGTGAAAGGGTTCTTGTTGAAATCTGGATTGTAAATTAAGTAAATGTTATTGACTGAGTATAGTATTTGGTCACCATGGTGGAAGAAAACATAAAAAATAAGAGAAAAAAACATTGAGTTGCCAACTGCATGTATATTTTGTCTTAATGAATTGCATAATATTGTAAAAATAAAGTCACACGTGCTTCCAAGCACCTGACTCCTGTAAATTTATGTAAGTTTTGGAAATAAAGTGTTTTGTAAACTCTGTTAATCTCTGTTAAACTCTGTAAACACACACACACACACACACACACACACACACACACACACACACACACACACACAACACACCACACCACACACACACACACACACACACACACACGCGCGCGCACGCGCGCGTCGCGCGCGTATGTATAAAACATTAATGAGTATGGGTCGGATATTATTACATTAACAGAGCTTATCCAAATGTCCACACACACCAACACATTTCCCCTAACATCAAATCGTGACAAAACATCAACATTCTCGTTTATTATGAATGCATTAGTACATAAATGTGAAATGGGCCGGGTTTTTTTCGTGCAAACAAAAGATTACTCAAATGTCAGACCAATAATGTCTTACAATCTCATAACCGAATTGAACATGAACACTCTTGTATTTTTTTCAGAATGTATTAAAAAACTTTAAGTGGTATTGCCCAGATGTTATTCGCGAAGAACAGAAATAATTCAACCCGTCACTCCGAATATGTCCTCATCTTTACACTGTAACTGGACATGAAACACTCTTGTTTTTAAAATGCTTTTGGACATTTATGTGGATGGGTTCCTGATGTTTATTGAACGAATAGGAGATTATCCAAATGTCCCACACATAAGTTCCTATCCCTCACACCCCTGGACGAGCGTCAATTCTTTTCGTTTTCCCCCAACGTAGAATTTCGGAACTATAGGCATCTATTAATAAATTTTCGAATATACACATCCAGTTAAATATAAGTAACTAATCTACCAGTAATATATTTTAAAATTAGTGGTGTCACCATGAGAACAAGTATTTTAATAGCTAAATTAATTATAAATTAACATTTTAAACTTATTTTATTTCAATAGCTTCTTAGTAATAAACAGAAATATATTACCATTTATGTATTTTTTGATTACTAAGGTAATATGGATAATATATCCCAACCATTGGAGGGTAACAAATATCATTTTTAATTCATGTTTCTTAATAATACATTTTTTAGTATTCAACAGTAGGAGTAAAAGTGGTTGTTTATTGTGCTCAATAGTATGTTTTAGCGAACATGTCGGGAGGCGAGGTCGGAAATACGACGGGCTAAGCGCCTGAAAATAGCTATATTCTCCATTGTAGTGAACAACGGGTTCTATCATACGGGAAACAAAATAAAAAACCTACATAATAATTCTAATTTTCATTACATAACGATACTAGCTGTTACTCGCGGCTTCAAGGGAGAAATGTTCAAAATTCGATGTCCTATATAAAAAATACTTTAGTAAATGCATTTATGATGTGATGTGATAAGAAGTCCTATAAAGTGTTTGAGACGTAAGTAGGCAAAGATCAAGGTAATTAATATTTCAGTGTTTCATTCTATTACAGTATCAAATGATAACCTGACTCTTACCACAACAATTTTTGTACGTGTATGAACATTTCTGTTTCATTTTGGTTTTGAATTAATTACGTTTCCAACGCTACAGCCAAGTCTGTCTTCTTGGCCCAATCAGTACAATAATAAATAATGTACAAGTCCCGAAGACCTACTTTTATCAAAAAGCATTTACTTTCAACCCACGTCTTATACTATCCGGTTTAAAAATAGTTCTAATAACAGAAGCTTGCCTTGGTGTCTCGAACGAGGAAAAAGTATATTTATACCATACTTAGGACTAAAGAATTCGGTGGTAAGTAAACTTTTTGTCTTAGATATTTTCCAGTGGTCATAGTTAGTTTTTTTATCCCGATGAAGAAAATTAAAACATAGAATAACGGATGGACAGAGAAGTCTAGTTACAATCTAAAGGGTCTGCTTCCTAAATACTCTATACATTTAATTAAATATTCAATAAATAATCTGAAGCACGATTATATTTGTTTCATCCTTTCATACTTAAGCTGTTTGTATAAATTTAAATTACTTTTTTGTTCAAACTGTCATACATTTTCATCAAAGTGGTATTTAAATAGCAGTTATTAAATATTATTTGCCAAACATTGCATAATTTAGTTAGACTTCGATACTGGTGCAATCTGTAATACATATTAAGTTAGATTTTTTTTTTTCTTTCTTATGTTTATTACATGATCAACGCAACTAAACAGGGAATAATTTATAATAGTTTTAAATGAGAACAGTTGTTTCAACCGTTCTGTAAAACATCACTTGTATATTTCAACAGCCGTTTATTGTCAGTTAAATGTGAATTAGGAAACGTAAATACGACCACTTTATCAGGATTTTAAAACATTACAAAGACACTTTTCATATCCTTTTTTTACTTATAAACCTTATATAACCATCCTCTCATTTAAACGAGTATTTTACAGAAGAAATAATTAAAATACAGTTATGTTTTCCACTTCATTTTCTACTGAAAACAATGTAGTAAAAAAACTTCATGTGAACTAGCATATTTTTTCAGATCTGTGTTATAAGGTTTTAAAACAATCAATTTATGGAACAACTTAATTATAAAAACAGCTGATATTTGTGCAATATAAAAAATAAATATGTAATCTTCCTTTGAATCTATCAATAATATTATTCCAGAATTTAGATTATATTAAGTATCTCACGTTAATAAAACATGAGGTTTTATTCTACTTTTTGTGGATGTTTTCCAAGTGAAAATATTTTCAAATAAAATCCTATGGATCCTGATATTATAGGTTTAAATACAGGTTGTTTCCTGTAATAATGACATACTCCTAACTATACAAAGACCTTTGTCAGATCAAAGCTGGGGATCTGGTTAGTGGAAAGCTTCGCTCAGTGTACACTTTAGTTTTGTGCTAACATAACCATGTCATTGGATTAAACATTAATACAAGAGTAAATTATAGTTTAAAATATTGCATATATCTAATAAAGTTAGGAATCCCAATTATGTATAAGTTTTAAACTATTCTGTTTTAGAAAATCAGGCAATCAAGATTGAAATTTTGATAAGCTATAAAACGATCACATTTATTAAAAATAGCAATATATTTCTGCTTTAAGTTCTTCCTATGGAATAATATATTAACTGTATATTACATAATATATAATAAACTAGTTGAGAGTTCTATGATAAAACATTACAATTGTCACAATGGTTTTCAATATTCGAGTTAGCAGATTGAACGATATCATTGAAACCCATTTCATATTTGACAATGCTACACTGAAGATATTTAGTGTGGCTTCCATGCATATGGATTTCACATGTAACAATACACATTATACGTACCATAAACCTTATGCATCCCCTAATTAATTTTATTTGAATTACAACTGACAACGTAGTGAGGAGAGTCTACCAAGTATCAGGAGCCGTGTTTTATGTACTTCCGTTAAATAATTATGTTACGCTCTCTGTCAATAATTGTGTGCAATTATCAAGTAATAGTAAAGGAACAATTTTTCCAATTATCGTCACTGACAATGTCATGAGGAGCCGTTGACATGTATCAGGAGTCGAGTTTGTTTTTACTTTTCACTCAAGAGGTTGAGTCACGATCCTCTGTCAGGAATTGTGATATTCTTAAAATAAATTTACAAACATATTTTCAGATACGTGATTGAAAGTGCCGTAAGGAGTATCGACATGTTTCAAGAGTAGTGTTTATTTGCTTTCCGTCAATAAATTGTTGTCACGCTCTCTTGTCAGGAATGTTTGATAATCATACAGAAGAAATAAAAAAAATATTTTCACAAACATCATTGATAGAATGTCAACATGTATCAGGGAGTCGTATTTGTTTACGTTCATTCAAGAAATATGTGTCACCGTCTCTGTCAGGAATTGTGAATTAAAAATTAGAGAAATGGTTATTTTTGAGACACGGTCACTAACTATGTTCGTGATGAACGTGAACGTGTATTAGGAGACGTGTTTTGTTTGCCTTGCGTCTAGAAATTGTGTCACGCTACTCTGTCAAAGGAATTGTGACCATATAATAAAAAGTGCAGAAATATTTTCAGAAACGTCCACTGACAATATCGTGTGAAGCGTCGGCAT
>NW_025787440.1:0-6408 GCF_021130785.1 Homalodisca vitripennis
CTTGTATTAAATGATAAAACTAGGGGAAAAGTGCTTAGACTAAAAGAAAAAAAAAAAAAGGTCTCTTTTTTTTGGGGAAAAACCCAAAAAATGTTTAATTTAAAAATTTCAAAACTTTATTTGTTCAATAACGGTTTTAATACGTTTAAACAAAACAAAGTAAGAATAAATTAACAAACTTTTTTTCAAGTCTTTTTACAAAACCCTTCTTATAAAAGCCTTTTGCTTAAATATCTATTTTAAAAAAATCTTTTAAAGTGTAAGCACCCGTCTTATTTTTAAAGTTTGGTGGCCCGCCTGTTATATTTTTGCAGTAATATGTAAATGTGGGCCCTTTTTTTAAAAAAAAATGCAGTCAAAAATTTTTCCCGCACGGGCCAGCTTTTTTACGAGGGGCAAGGGCTGGGATTATTTCTGACAAAAAATGCACCCTTCTTCCCCACCAGAACAAATCGACATCATTTTGTTTAAATTTTTTAAACAATGATTGACCCCAAAATTCCCTTCTAGTAATTTTCCAAAAATTGCTCTTATTTCAAAAATTTTGAATTTTAAAAAAATCTGAAAATTTTTGCCCGCTTGACCCTACCATAAAATAAACCCCATTAAAATTATGCCCAGAGCATAAAAGTCAGGGGGGAAGCTTTTTTTCGATGACATCTTTCATGAATTTCCCCCGTGAGATGGGCCTTTCCCAAAAACAACCAAGGGAAAATTTTTTTGGCGAAAAAAATTTTTCAATGGAAATTTTTTGTTGGTGGGGGGGCTACTGCCTTTGGGGAAAATTTTATTGCTTTAAATGTTTTAAGTTTTGGTGAAACGATTTTAAAACCCTTTTCTTTGGGTTGGGGGCCCGGGGGAAAAAGCCATTTTTAAGAAAACCATTCAGAAACTTGTGCGAGGCTATTGTTGGCAAGGGACCCCAAACCCGCTTTTGACCAGGAGACTGTGATATTTGTAAAAATGCAGTTTTTTCAGCAAAACAAAAATAATTTTCACTATGGTTTATTTTTTGGGAATTTATTTTTTAGATGAAAAAACAAGATTGGTCCCCAAAAAAGGAGCCCTGTGATTTTTCCCCCACTAAATGGGCTCCCTCCTTTTTAAAAATTTTTTAAAAAAAAAAATAAATAAATTTTTAAAAAAATTTTAATTTTTAAAAAAAATAAAAAAAAAAAAAAAAAAAATTTAAAAAAAAATTTAAAAATTTTTTTAAAATTTTTTAAATTTTTTAAAAAATTTTTTAAAAAATTTTAAATTAAAAATTTTATTTTATTTTTAAAAAAAAAATATTTAAAAAAAATTTTTTTTTAAAAAAAATATAAAAATTTTAAAAAATTTTTAAAAAAAATAATTTTAAAAAAATTTTTTTTAAAAAAAAATTTTAAAAAAATTTTTTAAAAATTTAAATAAAAAAATTTTAAAAAAAAAAAAATTTTTTTTTAAAATTAATTAATAAAATAAAATTTTAAATTTAAAGAAAAAAAAAATAAGATTGGAAATATTTAAAAATTAAATAAATATTAAAAAAAATGAATTTAATATAAAAAAAATTAATTTTCCCTTCCTTATGTATAATAAATTTTTTTTAAATTCAATATCCTTAATTGGGAGAAAAATTTTAAAAAATAAATTAATAATAAATATTTTTTTTATAAAATTAACTAAAAAAATAAAATATATTAACAAAAAAATTATAATTATAAATTTAAATAAATTTAAAATAATTTTAAAAATTAAAAATAAATAAACTTAACAATAATTAAAATTTTAAAAACTTAAAATTAATATTTTTAAAAAATTTTAATTATTTGGTTCAATATGTGTTTTATTTAGAACTTTAATATTATCGTTATATAAATTATAATAAAATTAATGTGATAAAATTAATTTAATTTAAAAAATATATATTAAAATATTTCGGTTTAAAAATTTGATATAAAATATAAATTTCTTATTAAAGTTTTAATTTAATATAATTATTTAAATAATAATAAGATATAATGATTAAATATATAAAAAAGAATAAATATAATTAAATTTTTAATTTAAAATAACAAATAATTTATAAAAAAATATTGAACTAATAAATCATTAATTTTGTAAAAAAATTTATTAAATAATTTAAAATTTAAAAAATTTTAAAAATTTTAAAAATTTTTAAAATTTAAAAATTTTAAAAAATAAAAATTTAAATTTTCTTAATTTTTTTTTTTAAAATAAAGTCCCAAAAAAAATTTAATTTTAAGAAAAAAATATGTTTTGGATAAAATTTAAAATTTATGTTTCCAAAAAAAAATGGAAAATTTTTTATTAAAAATTTAAAATTATTACAATTTTTTTTTAAATTTTTTAAATTTTTAGATCTCAAGCCTTAAAAAAAACTTTAACCAAGAAATAATACTTAAAATTAGAAACCCTTCCAGTCTTCAAAAAAAAAGTAAACCCTTTTTCTTTAAACCCCCCAAAAAAAAAAAAAAACCCCCCCCAAAAATTTTTTTGGGGAAAAAAAAAATTTTTAAACCAACCCCCCCAAAAAAAACCCCCCAAAAACCAAAAAAACCATTTTTTTCCCCCAAAAGGGGGAAAAAAGAAACCCCCCCCAAAAAAAAACCCCCTATACCCCAAAAAAACCCCAAAAAAAAAAAAAAAAAAAAAAGGGCCCCCCAAAAAAAAAAAAAACCCCCCCCAAAACCCTAAAAATTTTTTTGCCCCCAAAAAAAAATTCCAAAAAAAAATTTTTAAATTTAAAAAAAAAAAATAAAAAAAAATCAAAAAAACATCTTTAAAACCCCCCAAACCCCCTTAAAAATAAAAGGGCTTAAATAAATCAACATTAAATTTAATTTTCCCTCTCTTTCAAACACCATTTCAAGGAAAGAATTGCAAAACGCCGGCAAACTTTAATGCGTTTTTTCAATAATTGACTTTCATCAAATTTTTTCAAAAGGGCAATCCGCCTTATTAACCTTATCGCCCCACTGGATCTATCAAAACCAAAGAAGGAATTTAAAACGTTCAAGGTCATTAACTATTTTTGGGGGAAAAAAATTAAACCCCGCTCCAAAATCAATCAAATCCAAAGTCTTGACCTCCCATCTTTGCAATTGTAAAAACTGTAAATTTAAATTTGGGTTTTCATTCTGTTCCAAAATTAGATTTCCTTTTAAAATTCTTCCGTAACCACTTTTTATCCATTTTAAAAAGGTTCAAACCATACATTTTCAACCGGATTTTCCTTCCATTAAAAATTTTTTCCCCCCTGACAAACCATTTCAAAAAAATTTGGCAACTTAAACAACCAAAAAAAAAAACCCAAAAAGGAATTTTCCACCAACCCCCCAATTTAATCGCTAAATTTTCAACCTTTAAAAAGGGCTTTACTTAAGGAAAAACCAAACAAATTTCAAAACCCATAACACCCTTTAACGTAATTGAAGGGTTTTCCCCATAGCTTTTTTTTTTTTAAAAAACCGGTTTTTTAAAAAAAAAAAATTTTTTTTTTAAAAAAAAAACCCCCTTTTTTTTAAAATTTTATACAAAGATTAAAAACCCCCAAAAAAAAACCCCAAAAACCCCAAAATTTACCCTTTTAAAAACAAAAACCAACCCCTTTTTTTCCAAAAAAAACCCCCCCCAAAAACCCCCCCCTAAAAAAATTTTTAAAAAACAAGAAAAAAACAAAAATTTTCCCTTACTAAACCCAAAAAAACCAACCCCCAAAAATTTTCCAAAAAAAAAAAACCCCCCAAAAATTTCCCAAAAACCCCCCCAAAAAAAAACCAAAAAAAACCCCCCCCCAAACAACCAAAAAAAAAAAAATTTCCCCAACAAAAACCAAAAACCCCCCCCCCCCCTTAAAAAAAAAAAAAAAAAAAAAAAAAAAAAAAAAAAAAAAAAAAAAAAAAAAAAAAAAAAAAAAAAAAAAAAAAAAAAAAAAAAAAAAAAAAAAAAAAAAAAAAAAAAAAAAAAAAAAAAAAAAAAAAAAAAAAAAAAAAAAAAAAAAAAAAAAAAAAAAAAAAAAAAAAAAAAAAAAAAAAAAAAAAAAAAAAAAAAAAAAAAAAAAAAAAAAAAAAAAAAAAAAAAAAAAAAAAAAAAAAAAAAAAAAAAAAAAAAAAAAAAAAAAAAAAAAAAAAAAAAAAAAAAAAAAAAAAAAAAAAAAAAAAAAAAAAAAAAAAAAAAAAAAAAAAAAAAAAAAAAAAAAAAAAAAAAAAAAAAAAAAAAAAAAAAAAAAAAAAAAAAAAAAAAAAAAAAAAAAAAAAAAAAAAAAAAAAAAAAAAAAAAAAAAAAAAAAAAAAAAAAAAATACTTCGCTCAAAGCATTAAACCAAAAACAACCTAAAATTTCAAATTCAAATCACCCAAACATAAAAATTAATTTTTTGTAAAAATCCCTCTTAACCCACATCCTCCACAATTCCCCAACACTTAAACCATCCTTTGTATTACTTTTTATCCCTTTAACCCCAACTAACAAAATCAATTGAAAAAAAATTGACATTCGCTCAACTAAATTTCAGTTAATTTCCCCTCCCAACTAAATTTTTTTAAAAAAATTTTTTTTTTTTTTAAAAAAAAATTTAAAAAAAACCCAACAAACAAAAAATTTTCCCCCCAAAAACCCCCAAAAGGAAATTTTTTAAAAAAAAAATTTTTTTTTGGGGGGGAACCCCCCTTTTTTTTAAACCCCCCCGAAAATTTTTTGGGGGGAAAAAAAATTTAAAAAAGAAACCCCCTACCAAAAACCCGACCCCATCAAAAAAATAAACCCCCCCCCCAATTTTTTTTTTTCCCCCCAAAAAAAAACCCTTTTTAAAAAAACCCCCCCCCCCCCAAAAACAAAAAACCTTTAAACCCCCAAAAATTATTTTCAAAATTTTTTAAAAAATTCCCCAAAAGGGGGCCCAAAAAATTTTTTTTTTAAAAAAAAAAAAAAACAAAACCCCCAAAAATTTTTTTTTAAAAAAACCCCGTGCCCGGGGATTCACATTTTTAAAAACCAATTTCCACCTTATCAACTAACTTGCAAATTCAGTTTTATTAGACTCAGATATTTTACGTGGGTTAAACTTTTTTATTTTAAACCACATAAAACCCAAACAACAAAAGGCGGGAGGTTTTCTTTTTTAAAGAATTAATTAACATATTTGGTTCAAATTTTCCAAAAAAAACTCAACCCACGAAAGGGCTGGGGTAATCCCCCCACCAACACCAAACCATTAACTTTTCTTAACCAAACCATTTCTTCCCCAAACCTACCAAATGCCTTAAAAAATTATTTTAAACCCGGAAAAAATTTTTCTAACCAAACGCTAACCAAAAAGTTACACAAACCCCCCCAAAACCCAAAATTTGAATTTAAAAAAAATTTTTTAAAAAAAAAACCCCCCCAAAAACCCCCCCCCAAAAAACAACTTTTTCCCTTTTAAATAAAACAAAATTTTTTAAAAAAAAGAAAAACCAGGAAAAAAACCCCCCAACCTAAAAAAACATTAAATTTTTTAAAAAAAAAAAAAACCCAAACAAACCCAAAACCCCCAAAAAAAACCCCAAATTTTAAAAAAAAAATTTTTTAAACCCCCCCCCCCCCAAAAAAAAACTTTTAAAAAAAGCAAAACGAATTAATTTAACTTTTTTTCCGAACACCGGAACCCACTTTACTCCCCAAATTTTCAATAAAAAAACTTATTGTTTACATTAAGAAAAAATCCACCCTTTAATTTTCTAAAAACCAAAATTAAAAATTTTTTAAAAACCAAACGGGCCCCGCTTTTTCTTCAGATTTAAAACCTTTTAAAACTTATTTCCAACATAAACTTTCCCCCTTCGGCAAATTTGAAACACTACGCAGGGTTATAAAATTATTTTCAGAATTTCCATTTTAAAGGCCAAAATATCCCCGGTTTAAAAAGCTTTAAAAAAACCCAAAATTAAAGGCCAATTAAGATTCAGAATGTACCATAAAAAAAAAATTTTTTTTCCTCAAAAAAATTTTGTTAATAAACCCAATAAAGGATTTTATGCAAAGGCAAAAAAGGGGGTTTAAAAAAATCCAATTTAATTAAATTGTAAATGGTTTAAATTAAAAAGAAACCTCCATTCAAAGGAAAAACGAAACATAGCTTTTTGAATTTAGGGGTTTTAAAATAAATTAAACATTTAATAAAAACAGGGGGAACTAGAGAAGGGAAAATTTAAAATAATAAAAGGTTTATTCGAATTTGTTAACAAACAATTTCATATTTTAAAAAAATATTGGTTTGGACAACCCAAGGGGGTTTTTCCAAAACTGGTAGTTTTAAAAAGGCCAGGTTCAAATAAATCGAATTTAAAAACCCGGTAAAAAATTTTAAAAACAGTTACCAAAAAAGGGGGGGGCCCCTATTATTTTTTTAAATTTTAAAATTAC